>NC_041020.1:12308382-12493382 GCF_004193775.1 Glycine soja
CCAGAACATCCCTTCGACATCAGGAAAGGTAGTGAAAACCAGAAAAGGTCAGATGAAAAGCCCAGTCACAGCAAAGGAATTCAATGCCGTGGGGTGTAGGCTTGGACACATCAAAGCTGAAGTCCACTCATCTCAAGAAGCAGAGAAAAGGACTTTCTGTAAGTCGGTCTGATGATACAGAGAGTGAACAAGAAAGTGATTCTGACAGAGATGTGAATGCACTCACTGGAGATTTGACTCTACTGAAGATTCAAGTGATACAGATAGTGAAATCACTTTTGATGAGCTGCTATATCCTATAGAGAACTATGCATTCAAAAGTGAGAAGATTCTTCAGCAGGAAGCACAACTGAAGAAGGTCATTGCAAAATCTGGAGGCTGAAAAGGGGGCACATGAAGAGGAGATCTCTGAGCTTAAAGGAGAAGTTGGTTTCTGAACTCTAAACTGGAAAACATGACAAAATCAATAAAGATGCTAAATAAAGGGTCAGATACGCTTGAAGAGGTGCTACAGCTTGGAAAGAATGTTGGAAACCAGAGAGGACTTGGATTTAATCCTAAGTCTGCTGGCAGAACAACCATGACAGAATTTGTTCCTGCCAAAAACAGCACTGGAGCCACGATGTCACAACATCACGCAGCAGAAAAGGAGCAAAAGAAAGAATTGGAGGTGTCACTACTGTGGCAAGTATGGTCACATAAAGCCCTTTTGCTATCATCTACATGGCCATCCACATCATGGAACTCAAAGCAGCAACAGCGGAAGGAAGATGATGGGGTTCCAAACACAAGACTGTTAGTCTTGTTGTTCATACTTCACTTAGAGCATCAGCTAAGGAGATTGGTACCTAGATAGCGGTTGTTCCAGACACATGACAGGAGTCAAAGAATTCCTGGTGAACATTGAACCTTGCTCCACTAGCTATGTGACATTTGGAGATGGTTCTAAAGGAAAGATCACTGGAATGGGAAAGCTAGTCCATGATGGACTTCCTAGTCTGGACAAAGTACTGCTGGTGAAGGGACTGACTGCAAACTTGATCAGCATCAGTCAGCTGTGTGATGAAGGATTCAATGTAAACTTCACAAAGTCAGAATGCTTGGTGACAAATGAGAAGAGTGAAGTTCTAATGAAGGGCAGCAGATCAAAGGAGAACTGCTACCTATGGACACCTCAAGAAACCAGTTACTCCTCCACATGTCTACCCTCCAAAGAAGATGAAGTCAGAATATGGCATCAAAGATTTGGACATCTGCACTTAAGAGGCATGAAGAAAATCATTGACAAAGGTGCTGTTAGAGGCATTCCCAATCTGAAATAGAAGAAGGCAGAATTTGTGGTGAATGTCAGATTGGAAAGCAAGTCAAGATGTCCCACCAGAAGCTTCAACATCAGACCACTTCCAGGGTGCTGGAACTACTTCACATGGACCTGATGGGGCCTATGCAAGTTGAAAGCCTTGGAGGAAAGAGGTATGCCTATGTTGTTGTGGATGATTTCTCCAGATTTACCTGGGTCAACTTTATCAGAGAGAAATCAGACACCTGTGAAGTATTTAAGGAGTTGAGTCTAAGACTTCAAAGAGAGAAAGACTGTGTGATCAAGAGAATCAGGAGTGACCATGGCAGAGAGTTTGAAAACAGCAAGTTTACTGAATACTGCACATCTGAAGGCATCACTCATGAGTTCTCTGCAGCCATTACACCACAGCAAAATGGCATAGTTGAAAGGAAAAACAGGACTTTGCAAGAAGCTGCTAGGGTCATGCTCCATGCCAAAGAACTTCCCTATAATCTCTGGGCTGAAGCCATGAACACAGCATGCTACATCCACAACAGAGTCACACTGAGAAGAGGGACTCCAACCACACTGTATGAAATCTGGAAAGGGAGGAAGCCAATTGTCAAGCACTTCCACATCTTTGGAAGTCCATGTTACATTTTGGCAGATAGAGAGCAAAGGAGAAAGATGGATCCCAAGAGTGATGCAGGAATATTCCTGGGATACTCTACAAACAGCAGAGCATATAGAGTATTCAATTCCAGAACCAGAACTGTGATGGAATCCATCAATGTGGTTGTTGATGATCTAACTCCAGCAAGAAAGAAGGATGTCGAAGAAGATGTCAGAACATCGGGAGACAATGTAGCAGATACAGCTAAAAGTGCAGAAAATGCAGAAAACTCTGATTCTGCTACAGATGAATCAAACATCAACCAACCCGACAAGGGACCCTCCATTAGAATCCAGAAGATGCACCCCAAGGAGCTTGATTATAGGAGATCCAAACAGAGGAGTCACTACAAGATCAAGGGAGATTGAGATTGTCTCCAACTCATGTTTGTCTCCAAAATTGAGCCCAAGAATGTAAAGAGGCACTGGCTGATGAGTTCTGGATCAATGCTATGCAAGAAGAATTGAGCAATTCAAAAGGAATGAAGTCTGGGAGCTAATTCCGAGACCCGAGGGAACTAATGTGATTGGCACCAAGTGGATCTTCAAGAACAAAACCAATGAAGAAGGTGTTACAACCAGAAACAAGGCCAGACTTGTTGCTCAAGGCTACACTCAGATTGAAGGTGTAGACTTTGATGAAACGTTTGCCCCAGTTGCTAGACTTGAGTCCATCAGATTGTTACTTGGTGTAGCTTGCATCCTCAAATTCAAGTTGTACCAGATGGATGTGAAGAGTGCATTTCTGAATGGATACCTGAATGAAGAAGTCTATGTGGAGCAGCCAAAGGATTTGTAGATCCAACTCATCCAGATCATGTATACAGGCTCAAGAAGGCTCTCTATGGATTGAAGCAAGCTCCAAGAGCTTGGTATGAAAGGCTAACAGAGTTCCTTACTCAGCAAGGATATAGGAAGGGAGGAATTGACAAGACTCTCTTTGTCAAACAAGATGCTGAAAATTTGATGATAGCACAGATATATGTTGATGACATTGTGTTTGGAGGGATGTCGAATGAGATGCTTCGACATTTTGTCCAACAGATGCAATCTGAATTTGAGATGAGTCTTGTTGGAGAGCTGACTTATTTTCTGGGACTCCAAGTGAAGCAGATGGAAGACTCCATATTCCTCTCACAAAGCAAGTATGCAAAGAACATTGTCAAGAAGTTTGGAATGGAGAATGCCAGCCATAAAAGAACACCTGCACCTACTCACCTGAAGCTGTCAAAAGATGAAGCTGGCACCAGTGTTGATCAAAGTCTGTACAGAAGCATGATTGGGAGCTTACTATATTTAACAGCTAGCAGACCCGACATCACCTATGCAGTAGGTGTTTGTGCAAGATATCAAGCCAATCCTAAGATAAGTCACTTGACTCAAGTAAAGAGAATTCTGAAATATGTAAATGGCACCAGTGACTATGGGATTATGTACTGTCATTGTTCAGATTCAATGCTGGTTGGGTATTGTGATGCTGATTGGGCTGGAAGTGCAGATGACAGAAAAAGCACTTCTGGTGGATGCTTCTATCTGGGCAACAATCTTATTTCATGGTTCAGCAAGAAGCAGAACTGTGTGTCCCTATCTACTGCAGAAGCCGAGTATATTGCAGCAGGAAGCAGCTGTTCACAACTAGTTTGGATGAAGCAGATGCTCAAGGAGTACAATGTCGAACAAGATGTCATGACATTATACTGTGACAACTTGAGTGCTATTAATATTTCTAAAAATCCTGTGCAACACAGCAGAACCAAGCACATTGACATTAGACATCACTATATCAGAGAGCTTGTTGATGATAAAGTTATCACACTGGAGCATGTTGACACTGAGGAACAAATAACAGATATTTTCACAAAGGCATTGGATGCAAATCAGTTTGAAAAACTGAGGGGCAAGCTGGGCATTTGTCTGCTAGAGGAATTATAGCAGCTACTGATATCTGAACGTGCCCAAACGAATCACTTAACATTAATAGCACGTTCACTACTGAACCAAAGCAAATTCGACCGTTGCTTCACACGCCCCTCTACATTCTTCATTCAAATTTATATTTTCGTGGCATTCGTGTTTTCATCAGCATTTCCCAATAGCTCTCAGAAATTTACGAAATCATTCCAAACGCTCTGCTTTTCCATGGCTACCTCACCAAAAGAAACTTCAGCTCCTGGTTCACCCTCTGTACCATCATCTCCGCACCAGGGACAACCTGAATTCAACATCCAACCCATACAAATAATTCCTGGTCAAGCCCCTGTTCCTGAAAAACTGGTTCCCAGAAGACAACAGGGAGTGAAGATTGCTGAAAACCCTAGCCTTGCAACAAGTCCTAGGGATGTAGACACGGAGATGGACAAGAAAATCCGCAGTATTGTGAGTAGCATTTTGAAAGACGCCTCTGTTCCTGAAGCTGAGAAAGATGTTCCAACATCTTCCACCCCGAATGTTTCTGTGCCTGATGTTGATAAAGATGTTCCAACATCTTCCGCTCCAAATGCTGAAGTACTCTCTTCCCCCAGCAAAGAGAGATCAACAGAGGAAGATGATCAAGCCACAGAGGAGACCCCTGCACCAAGGGCACCAGAACCTGCTCCAGGTGACCTCATTGACCTTGAAGAGGTAGAATCTGATGAGGAACCCATTGCCAACAAGTTGGCACCTGGCATTGCAGAAAGACTACAAAGCAGAAAGGGAAAAACCCCCATCAAGAGGTCTGGACGAATCAAAACTATGGCACAGAAGAAGAGCACTCCAATCACTCCTACCACATCTAGAAGGAGCAAGGTTGCAATCCCCTCCAAGAAGAGGAAAGAAATTTCCTCATCTGACTCTGATGATGATGTCGAACTAGATGTCTCGACATCAAAGAGGGCCAAGAAATCTGGGAAAAAGGTGCCTGAAAATGTCCCTGATGCACCATTGGACAACATCTCATTCCACTCCATTGGCAATGCTGAAAGGTGGAAATTCGTGTATCAACGGAGACTTGCCTTGGAAAGAGAACTGGGAAGAGCTGCCTTGGATTGCAAGGAGATCATGGAACTCATCAAGGCTGCTGGACTGCTGAAGACTGTCACCAAGTTGGGAGATTGCTATGAAAGTCTAGTCAGGGAATTTATTGTCAACATTCCCTCTGACATAACAAACAGAAAGAGTAATGAGTGTCAAAAGGTGTTTGTCAGAGGAAAGTGTATTAGATTCTCCCCTGCTGTGATCAACAAGTACCTGGGCAGACCTACTGAAGGAATGGTGGATATTGATGTTTCTGAGCATCAGATTGCCAAGGAAATCACTGCCAAACGAGTCCAGCATTGGCCAAAGAAAGGGAAGCTTTCTGCAGGGAAGCTGAGTGTGAAGTATGCAATTCTGCATAGGATTGGCGCTGCAAACTGGGGTACCCACCAATCATACTTCCACTGTTGCCACAGGTTTGGGTAAATTTCTGTATGCTGTTGGAACCAAGTCCAAATTTAATTTTGGAAACTATATTTTTGATCAAACTGTTAAGCATTCAGAATCTTTTGCTGTCAAATTACCCATTGCCTTCCCTACTGTATTGTGTGGCATTATGTTGAGTCAGCATCTCAATATGTTAAACTACACTGACTCTGTGATGAAAAGAGAATCTCCTCTATCCCTGCATTACAAACTGTTTGAAGGGACACATGTCCCAGACATTGTCTCGACATCAGGGAAAGCTGCTGCTTCAGGTGCTGTGTCCAAGGATGCCTTGATTGCTGAACTCAAGGACACATGCAAGGTGCTGGAAGCAACCATCAAAGCCACCACAGAGAAGAAGATGGAGCTAGAACGGCTGATCAAAAGGCTCTCAGAAAGTGGCATTGATGATGGTGAAGCAGCTGAGGAAGAAGAAGCAGCTGAGCAAGAAGAAGAAGAAGCTGAGGAAGAAGAAGAAGAAGCCGATGAGGAAGATGCAGCAGAGGATACAGAATCCGATGATGATGATTCTGAAGCCACCCCATGATCATCAGACCTTTATATTTTTTTTGCTTTTTACTAGCTATAGGGGCATGTCCCTTTGAACAATTGATTACTATTGGTCTGTAATATTTGCACCTTAAGTTCATGCATTCTACTCTTGTCAAATTCTGTCTAAAAAGGGGGAGTAATAGTATTATGCTTGCTATTATGCATGATTTTGAGTAGTAGGACACTATGTATGCAATAGTAGTATTATGCATGATTGATACGATGTATGGCAGTAGGATACGATGTATGCATGATTCATGATTTTGAGGGGGAGTTGTATGAATATGATCTTGAGGGGGAGACTGCTGCTGCTGAGGATGACTGATGTAAGCTACTAGAAGCTGATAGAAGATGCTGCAGTAAGAGCATGAAGACAGGGGGAGCAGAAAGCGGATGTCACATGAGATGTCTTGACATCCTGGAAAAGACTAGTAGCTGATAGAAGATGCTGCAGTAAGCATGAAGACAGGGGGAGCAGAAGCAGAAAGCTGATGTCACGTGAGATGTCTTGACATCCTGGAGAAGACTTGTAGATTTGCAACTTGAAGAATTTCCGCTGTGCTTGATTACTCTGATAATGAAAGTTGCTGATCCCACTTGCATAACTGCTCGTACCTGCTCAGGAAGTGTCTAAGTATGTTTTAGACAAAATTTGCCAAAGGGGGAGATTGTTAGTGCTTAGCTCTACGGAGTTTTAAAAGATTGGCTAAGATTTTGTTAAAACATAAGCACTTAGACAATGAAGGAAAGCTGGAGTTGCTGCACATGATGTCCAACGTTATGTCAAGGAATAAGATCGGGCTGCACAATGCACAAGGCAAGATAAAATGTCAAATGAAGAATTGAAGTTGCAGGATCCACGATGTCGGATACAATGTCCTGACATCCTGCCCGAAAATACTGGAGTTGCTGCACAATGCATAAGTCAAGATAAAATGTCAAATGAAGCATTGAAGCTGCAGGATCCACGATGTCGGATACGATGTCCTGACATCTTGCCCGAAAATACTGGACACATAAATCTGTTATATCTTTAACAGATTATTGTGCAGTTAGCAAGAGATTAGATGATCTATCTTTAGGAACGAATTAAAAGATAATTAAAGTTCGAATTTCAAAGTAGAAGAGTTCGTTCAGGGATTAAAGATTAAAGATAAAAACTAAAAGATCAAACTGTATCTTTTAGTTCTTTAACTGCAGATTTTCAGGAAGAATGATAGATCTCCTCCAGCACAAGCCGTTGCAGCCTAGAAACGCACATTGCTATATAAACATGGAGGCTGCACGAGTTTTCTACCAAGTCCGGGATTGAAGAGTTACTTTGTGAGTTTTGGGACTTGAGTCTTTTGTGAGCCACCTTGATGGTACCCTAACATCAAGTGTTGGACCTGTGTGTGTAGAGTTGATCTCTAGTGTGTAGAGTTGATCTCTAGTGTGTAGGGTTGATCCCTTTTGTTCAGAGTTGATCTCTGGTGTGTCTTTGATTTATTTGTAAACACGGGAGTGTGGTTGAGAGGGAGTGAGCGGGGTTTCTCATATCTAAGAGTGGCTCTTAGGTAGAGATCGCACGGGTAGTGGTTAGGTGAGAAGGTTGTAAACAGTGGCTGTTAGACCTTGAACTAACACTATTTTAGTGGATTTCCTCCCTGGCTTGGTAGCCCCCAGATGTAGGTGAGGTTGCACCGAACTGGGTTAACAATTCTCTTGTGTTATTTACTTGCTTAAACTGTGCACACTGTCAAATACAATCTGCATGTTCTGAAGCGTGATGTCGTGACATCCTGTACGACATCTGTCCCCGGTATCAGAATTTCAGTGGCGTCCCTAAATTAATGACTGGTTTAATGGTAATGAATTAAATAACAAAAACCATGGTAAATTTTTTTTTTCTTCCTTTTCTTTTTCATCTCTTTCCCTTTTCACCATAACTAGGTTTAGAAGGAAAATCCTCACTATAGAGTTCTGAATGGCCAGTTCACAACTCTATTCGGAGTCATTTCTTTCTTACCGTTCATAATCTCTAAACTATTTTGCTGTTTCAAAAGGAAGAATGTACCAGCCATTACTTTAGGTTGTCTCGTGAAAATAAAAGAATAAAATACGGTCGATAAACTCTTTTACAAATAAAGTTGCTAATGCTTTCTTTTCAAATAACAAGATTGATCATAAATACATTCATCATTTAAAAGCTGTCCAAAATATGGGAGTTTTACAAAATACATAGTGTCATCCAGAGCAAAGGTGTCCATAGTGCTGGCTATACATCAGGTCTACCCATACAAAAACAAAAGAGTAAACCTAACAGTCAGCCCTAGATACACCCGCCCTCAAAAAGTATATAAAACTAGTCCGAAGAGCTGTCCACTAGGATGAAGAGTCTCCGCTGATCGCCATCTCCCCCGGGCCACTATCCTCCGTAGAGTCTGCCTCAGATGCCGACATGACTCCCTCGGGAGAATCAACCTCAGGAAGTGGGTCCTCATCACCCTCTAGAAAGTCAAGAGCATCCACAGCAGGCTCAGGAGGTAGCTCCTCGGGATCCTCCTCCGGGTCTTCCTCGGATGACGTCACCTCGATCACTTGGACCGGCTCCACTAGACGGTATGGTGTAGGCGTGGGTAGTATCCACTCTACAGTGCGCTGAAGCGTACGCACCGGTTCATCTGGATGCACCAAAGAAGTAGCCATAAATCGGATCGTGCCCCGAAATTGGCACCTCGTGTTGCCTTCGAGGGTCTCCCAAGCTCCCTCTAGGCACTCCATCTCTACTCGATCATGGATTAGCTGCGCCGCCATCACGATCTACAAGAAAGAAAAGAAAGGGGTAGACTCTTTCACGAGAATCTAACTATGCCGCCGAATAATGCGTCTCATAACCACTACATGCAAGTAAAAAGGGGTATCTCAAGGCTTTTCATCCCTGGTAATCAATTACACAGCCTTGGTAATCGATTACCAGAGGCCAAACTTGAATCACACAGCTTCAGGACATGAAAACCTGAAAAAGGCACTGTGTAATCGATTACACATACCTGGTAATCGATTACCAGTGACCCATTCCTCTGTGTAATCGATTACACAGACTGGTAATCGATTAACAGAGGCCTCCACAACCTGCTGCCTTCATTTCTAAGCCTGGTAATCGATTACACCCCCTTGGTAATCGATTACCAGAAGCCCTCATGGCTTCCTGACCTCGTTTTCAAGCCTGGTAATCGATTACACCCCGTTGGTAATCGATTACTAGAGACCATCTTAGCCTCCTGTCTTCATTTTTAAGCCTTATAATCGATTACCCACCCTTGGTAATCGATTACCAGAGGCCATAACCCATATATCACACAAGATTCACAGCTGGTCAGCCACCACAAGCCTCCTTGCTTTGTGGTCTTTGTTCCTTTTATCTGTTGACTGCCAGGAGCTCGCCTGTTTAGGTACATCATAGGTTCTCACTGACCGACTATGCCCGGGTTGGGTCGGGATTGGTCAAGCTTGGTTTTGGGCAATAGCACCCCACCTGATGTCCCCAAGGTCTCCTGACCCCCGCGACATATCTCCAGGTACCACTCTGTGGTCAACGAATAAAAGCAGGAAGTTTCACCCTTCTACACTTCCTCATCTCAAGCTTGTAGGATTATGGGGCACCCATCACATGTGGTACTAGGTGGCAGTTGGGCGATGGTGCACAACAAGTTTTCCACATCCACAAATCGCGCATAAACCCACCATCCCCTGTTGCCCACCTCCAACTAAGCTCACGTACTCCCACGTAGCCCATATCCTCGTTTCTCTCAACACCGGGTCCCCATCAATCCTCCCAAGCTTCCCCAACATCCAAGTAACTCAACATTCAAACAACACAAACCATCACAGCCAAGAAAACAGGGCAAAGGCAAAAAACTCTGCCCAAAACACCAACCAAAATCACAGCTTTTCTCACTTAAAGACCCCAGTAACAATTCCTTCGTTCCAATTCGTTAACCGTTGGATCGACTCCAAAAGTTTACTGGAAGTCTCTAGTACATAAGCTTACATTTTGACCGTTGGGATCTACTAGAAAACATCCAGAACTCATTCTGCACTACTCTTTCCACAACCAACAAAACATAGCATTTTTTCTGCACTTGTGCAAAATTCTGCTGCACAATTTCACAGCAAAATTCTGCACAAAGTGCAGATTTCGAAAACCACACTTCCCCTCATCCAATCTTGCCCAAATAAAATCCTACAAGTCCCAAATCATGTATCAATCATGTCTAAACCACAGTCAAGCTTCAAAACACAGCAAAACAAAATCTAGGTGTCCAAAACCCCTCAATTTAATGGATTTTCTAGGTTTGAGAAGTGAAATTGAGAATGAGGTAAATATGAAGCAAACTCTCGCCTCACACAAGTCTATAACATCAATTTAAACTTGTTCAAACTGGATTTACACCTAAAATTTCACCGAATCAAAATTCGACTCCTCAACACCCAAATTTGTCCTAGAAATGGCTCTTTGTTCACAATGGTGGATGAAGAAGAGAGAAAGCTACGTGAGAGAGGGAGAGAAAAGGCTTCTGAATTTTTTTTTCTTTTTGCTGAGTGAGGAGAGAGAACAGCTTTTGGTTTTTTTTTTAAAAAAAGGTTTCTTCTTTTTTTCTATTATTTTATTATAAACTATGCCACATGTCTCCATTTGAGTGGAGCAAAAAGGGCCCACTTTCCCTTTAGACTGTGACCCATACTCAGCCACAAAAGTGAGAAAAATCTGACATTTGAAACGCTAAAATCCTGCCTCGGTTTGCGTGCCGTTTCTCTGGTTCCGGTTCCTCGCGTTTCTCTGCGTCCGTCGGGGCCAGTTTTTGAAAGTAAGCAATATATATATCAAAACGCTCAGAATAGAACCCCAAGCGTGGTTCAGAGGTTGGTTTCGTTAAATTTTAAGTCGCACGCAAAACAATTATTTTTATACTAATTAATTAAGAATTAACCCATAACCTCCCAGTTATGGACTTCTTTTCCTTAATTAGCCTAACCCGCATATCTTGCCCCCACTATTCCTACTTCTACCAAGAACATATATGCATATACACTGGATAATACTTATATATATAATCATTCAAAATACATCGTTTTCCAAAATTCCGGGTAGAATTTCTAGGATGTTACATAGAAGCAAAGCTTCATGATGAATCAAGATTGATTCAAAGATGTTTTGATGATAACAAAGGTGATGACAAAAAGCTCAAAGGTCAATCAAAGAATGAGTTCAAGATGTTCAAGATAGAATCAAGAACACTTTAAGATTCAAGAGGAAAGTTGATTTCAAGAATCAAGGATCAAGCTTCCAAGAATCAAGATCAAGATTCAAGACTCAAGATTAAAGAATCAAGAAAAGACTTAATCAAGATAAGTATGAAAAGGTTTTTTCAAAAACTGAGTAGCACATGGATTTTTCTCAAAATATGTTTACCAAAGAGTTTCTACTCTCTGGTAATCGATTACCAGATTATTGTAATCAATTACCAGTAGCAAAATGAATTTGAAAAAGTTTTCAAATGAATTTACAATGTTCCAATTGATTTCAAAAAAGTTGTAATCGATTACAATATTTTGGTAATCGATTACCAGTGCCTTTGAATGTTGAAATTCAAATTCAAATGTGAAGAGTCACATCCTTTCACATAAAAGCTTTGTGTAATCGATTACACTAATTTGGTAATCGATTACCAGTGATTGTTTCTGAATAAATCAAATGATGTAACTCTTCAAATGGTTTTTGACTTTTTCAAATTGGTTTTAAGTTTTCTAAAAGTCATAACTCTTCTAAATGGTCCTCTTGACCAGACATGAAGAGTCTACAAAAGCAAGACTTTGTTTTGCATTTTACAACAATCCAATCAATCTAATACAATCCTTTACAAGCCTTGAATCTCTTTGAACTTCTTCTTCTTCTTTGTGCCAAAAGCTTTCCAAAGTTTTCTGGTTTTCTAAACCTGGAAAACTTGTTCTATTCATTCTTTTCATTTCTTCTCCCTTTGCCGAAAAGAATTCGCCAAGGACAAACCGCCTGAATTCTTTTTGTGTCTCTGTTCTCTCTTTTCCAAAAGAACGGAGGACTAACCACCTGAATTCTTTTGTGTCTCCCTTCTCCCTTGTCAAAGAATTCAAAACGACACAGTCTGAGAATTCTTTTGATTCTTCCCTTTCCCTTATACAAAAGTTTTCAAAGGACTAACCGCTTGAGAATTCTTTTGTATCCCCATTCACAAATTATCAAGGTTTTAACCGCCTGAGATCTTTGAATAAACACATTGGAGGGTACATCCTTTGTGGTACAAGTAGAGGGTACATCTACTTGGGTTGTTGACTGAGAACAAGAAAGGGTACATCTCTTATGGATCAGTTCTAGTGGAGGGTACATCCACTAGGTTCAAAGAGAACAAGGGAGGGTACATCCCTTGTGGATATTTGCCTGTAAAAGGAATTTTACAAGGTTGAAAAGAAATCTCAAGGACCGCAGGTCGGTTGGGGACTGGATGTAGGCACGGGTTGTTGTCGAATCAGTATAAAAACTCTTGTGTGTTTGTCTCCTTCTTCCCTACTTTTTTAATTTCCACTGTGCATTTTAATTTCCGTTTTTACTTTTTGTTAAGTTTCTTTTCTGTTCTTAATTTACTTAACAACATAGTAAAAGCCTTAGAAGAGTAAATTTTTAATTAATAAAGGTTAAGGAATAATTAATTCAACACCCCCTTCTTAATTATTCTGAAGTCACTTGATCCAACACACGGAAACGTCTCGAAAGCGTTACGAAAGCACCTCGGCTTGGATTTTTTTCACGGAAACAATTTTTTTCACCCAAAACAGCTGAAATGCATATTCAAAGGGGTTAGGGATATTTGGAACAGCCTCCCTTCGCCTATTTATAGGAAAAAAGGGGAGGAGGTTGCCGCCCAGCTCGCCCAGGCTAGCTGGGTTGCTTCCTCCATAAGCAACCCCGCTTCGAAAATATTCTGGAAGGGCTCAGATTAAAAAATTTGAAAATTTCTATTTGCACCCCCATCTTGATAAGTTCACTCCACTTCATTCGTAATTTACGAAAAAGTTACGAAAGCCTTACGGAAGCATATAAGAGTTGACTTTCTTCTTTTTTTCTCTTCCTACTCACCCATATTAGGTGAAATATGATTATTTACGGTTATGGGAATTTTACGGAAGCATTAAGGAAGCATATAGGACTTGATTTCCCTCTTTTTCCTCTTCTCTTTCACCAATATTATGTGAAATAGGCTTACTCAAAGTTTTAGGAATTTTACAGAAGCATTACGAAAGCCTCGGAAGCCATTTTCCAACAAAACGTGGAGGATCTTGATAAGTTCACCCCCCCCCCCTTTGCTAAATACACTCCCTTTTATTTACACACACCCCACTTTGCTAAATACACTCCCATTTTCGTGTTTTTTTTGTTGATTCCTTCCCAAAACGTTACAGAACTTTACGAATTACGTAACGACACCCATTTTCTTTTCGGAATGTTGCGAAACTTTGTGGATTACGCAACAATGCCCTTTTTGACTTCCAGAATGTTGCGAAACTTTATGGATTGCGCAATAATGCTTCCTTTCGACTTCCAGAATGTTGTGGAACTTCACGGATTACCTAACGATGGGTGTTAAGTACCTCGAGGCGGTTAAGCGAAGGATGCATGCCACCAAACAATGGTCCCTGGATGAAATTAGGGTATGATACATAGGATGAAGGGAAATGACCTACAAAATCAATCCCCCAACAATCAAACACCTCAACCTCCAAAATGTTCTGTAAGGGCATTTCATTTCTTCTAGATATATCGCCTATCCTTTGACATTGATCACAGTGCAACACATGGTGATCGAACTTGATCGCCCGCACCCAGCAGAGAAGAATATTGTGCATCGTCGGGATTGAACGTCTCCAGACGACTAGGGTAAACCTGCAAAAATTTCGAAAATAATTAGAATCGAACGACCAACATCATCCTGATACCGACGGATTCATTCGACTCGGTAGACGAAAGGTGCGGATGACCACCAGGTATCTTCGCCTGCCACCTGACTCGTTGTCCCTGGATGGCAAAAGGTGCAGAAGAAGATGTTAGTCTCTGTGCGTCAACGGACTTATTTGCCCCTGGTTGACGAAAGGTGCTGGTAACCATAAGGTACCCCCGCATGTCACCTGATTCCATGGGTAAGAATGAAAAAAGGTGCAGAAGACGATGTTAGTCTCTGCGTGTCAATGGGCTTGTTCACCCCTGGTTGACGAAAGGTGGGGATAACCATAAGGTACCCCCGCATGTCACTTGACTTCATGGGTCAGGACAACAAAAGGTGCAGAAGACGATGTTAGTCTCTGCGTGTCAACGAGCTTGTTCGCCCCTGGTTGACGAAAGATAGGGATAACCATAAGGTACCCCCGCATGTCACCTGACTTCACGGGTCAGGACGACAAAAGGTGTAGAAGACAATGTTAGTCTCTACGCGTCAACAGGCTTGTTCGCCCCTGGTTGACGAAAGGTAGGGATAACCATAAGTTACCCCCGCATGTCACCTGACTTCACGGGTAAGGACAACAAAAGGTGCAGAAGACGATGTTAGTCTCTGCGTGTCAACAGGCTCGTTTGCCCCTGGTTGACTAAAGGTGCGGGTAACCATACGGTAACCCCGCATGTCACCTAAATTCACGGGTCAGGATGACAAAAGGTGCAGAAGATGATGTTAGTCTCTGCGTGCTATCATGCTTTGAGTCTTGTGGATAGCGAAAGAATGTTTATACGGATAACCACTTGGGTATCTCTGCCTGCCCCCTAACGTCACAAGTTAGTATTGACAGAAATTGTTTGTGCGGAGAATTACTTGTGTATCTCCACATGTCACCTGACTTCACGGGTCAGTATGACAGAAAGCGCGGAAGACGACGTAAATCTCCGCTTGTCAACGGGCTCGTTGGCCGCGATTGACAAAGGGTGCAGAAGATGACGTTAGTCTCTACATGCTATCGTGCTTTGAGTCTTACGGATAACGAAAGAGTGTTTATACGGATAACCACTTGGGTATCTCCGCCTTCCCCCTAACTTCATTGGTTAGTATTGACAGAAATTGTTTGTGTTGAGAATTACTTGTGTATCTCCGCATGCCACCTGACTTCACGGGTCAGTATGACAGAAAGTGTGGAAGGCAACGAAAATCTCCACGTGTTAACGAGCTCGTTGCCGCGATTGAAAAAGGGTGCAGAAGACGGCGTTAGTCTCTACATGCTATCGTGCTTTGAGTCTTACGGATAGTGAAAGAATGTTTATACGGATAACCACTTGGGTATCTCCGCCTGCCCCCCTAACTTCACGGGTTAGTATTGACAGAAATTGTCTGTGCGGAGAATTACTTGTGTATCTCCGCCTGCCCCCTAACTTCACGGGTTAGTATTGACAAAAATAGTTTGTGTGGAGAATCACTTGTGTATCTCCGCCTGCCCCCTAACTTCACGTGTTAGTATTGACAGAAAGCGCGGAAGACGACGTAAATCTTCGCGTGTCTATGGGCTCGTTGGCCGTGATTGACAAAGGGTGCAGAAGACGACGTTAATCTCTGCATGCTATCGTGCTTTGAGTCTTACGAATAGTGAAAGAGTGTTTATACGGATAACCACTTGGGTATCTCCGCCTTCCCCCTAACTTCATTGGTTAGTATTGACAGAAATTGTTTGTGTTGAGAATTACTTGTGTATCTCCGCATGCCACCTGACTTCACGGGTCAGTATGACATAAAGCGCGGAAGACGACGTAAATCTCCGCTTGTCAACGGGCTCGTTGGTCGCGATTGACAAAGGGTGCAGAAGATGACGTTAGTCTCTACATGCTATCGTGCTTTGAGTCTTACGGATAGCGAAATAGTGTTTATACGGATAACCACTTGGGTATCTCCGCCTTCCCCCTAACTTCATTGGTTAGTATTGACAGAAATTGTTTGTGTTGAGAATTACTTGTGTATCTCCGCATGCCACCTGACTTCACGGGTCAATATGACAGAAAGCGTGGAAGGCAACGAAAATCTCCACGTGTTAACGAGCTCGTTGCCGCGATTGAAAAAGGGTACAGAAGACGGCGTTAGTCTCTACATGCTATCGTGCTTTGAGTCTTACGGATAGTGAAAAAATGTTTATACGGATAACCACTTGGGTATCTCCGTCTGCCCCCTAACTTCACGGGTTAGTACTGACAGAAATTGTCTGTGCGGAGAATTACTTGTGTATCTCCGCCTGCCCCCTAACTTCACGGGTTAGTATTGACAAAAATAGTTTGTGTGGAGAATCACTTGTGTATCTCCGCCTGCCCCCTAACTTCACGTGTTAGTATTGACAGAAAGCGCGGAAGACGACGTAAATCTTCGCGTGTCTGTGGGCTCGTTGGCCGTGATTGACAAAGGGTGCAGAAGACGACGTTAATCTCTGCATGCTATCGTGCTTTGAGTCTTACGAATAGTGAAAGAGTGTTTATACAGATAACCACTTGGGTATCTCCGCCTGCTGATGCAATCCTATCCCCCAAGGGCATTGGATAGAAGACTCCAAGAAGATTGAGCCAAAGATGCAAGAGAAGGCCCTAGGGTTCTCATGAGCCTTAGGGTAGATTTCAGGCCCATGGGCTAAGTATGAGCCCACTTATCTTTGTACATATTAGATTAAGGTTTCATTAATTTTGGGCCTTGTATTTAGGGCTCCATAATGTAGGTAGGGTACCCTAGAAATATAGGATTTTTCAGCCCTTGTATTTTAGGGCACCTAGACTAGTTTTTGTATTAGGGGTAGTTTTGTAATTTCACATGCACTAAGTGAATATTTGATGTGTGTGTTTGGAAATAAAATTTAATTGAATTGGTAGAAGCCCAATCCAATTAAATTTTAGAGGCGGAGGTGAGCATTTGCATACTACACCCCATTGCCACATCATATAGTCACACTTTGTGCATGTCCTTCATGCTTTACATGTCTCATGACACCTAAGCACACTTAGTGAAGATTCTTGGAATTGATCTTGAATTAGTGGGCTGAATCATAACTTAAATTCACTAATCATAATTATTGAAATTTTGGCTCCACAAATTCAATTTCAAATTCAAGTGAAATTTGAATTGAAATTCAAATTTTCCTCCAATTTTGTGTGACACTTGGGCTATAAATAGAGGTCATGTGTGTGGAATTTTTTCAACTTTGATCATTTGAATATTAAACTTCAGATTTTAAAGCTCATTTAGAGCATAAAATTTCGTCCTCTTCTCTTCCTCTCCCTTCATTCATCTCCTTCTTCCTCCAAGCTCTTATCCATGGCCTCCTATGGTGGTGAGCTTCTTCTACACTCATCTTCTCCTTGAAGTGGCATCTCCTCTCTCTCTTCCTTTCTTTATTCCGCTGCCATTCATCTTCCATGAAGCAAAGGAATCCATTGATGAAGAAGATCGTAGGCCTACAAGCTCCAATGGAGCTTACATCATGTGGTATCAGAGCATCTTCATCTAGGTGTTGAGGAAAGAATCCATGAGTTTCAAGAACCTCTGGATTTAAGGTCAAATCCTTTTCAAGGGGGAGGGAATGATGCAATCCTACCCCCCAAGGGCATTGGATAGAAGACTCCAAGAAGATTGGGCCAAAGATGTAAGAGAAGGCCCTAGGGTTCTCATGAGCCTTACGGTAGATTTCAGGCCCATGGGCTAAGTATGAGCCCACTTATCTTTGTACATATTAGATTAAGGTTTCATTAATTTTGGGCCTTGTATTTAGGGCTCCATAATGTAGGTAGGGTACCCTAGAAATATAGGACTTTTCAGCCCTTGTATTTTAGGGCACCGAGACTAGTTTTTGTATTAGGGGTAGTTTTGTAATTTCACATGCACTAAGTGAATATTTGATGTGTGTGTTTGGAAATAAAATTTAATTGAATTGGTAGAAGCCCAATCCAATTAAATTTTAGAGGGGGAGGTGAGCATTTGCTTACTATACCCCATTGCCACATCATATAGTCACACTTTGTGCATGTCCTTCATGCTTTTCATGCCTCATGACACCTAAGCACACTTAGTGGAGAATCTTGGAATTGATCTTGGATTAGTGGGGTGAACCATAACTAAAATTCACTAATCATAATTACTGAAATTTTGGCTCCACAAATTCTTTGAATTGAAATTCAAATTTCCCTCCAATTTAGTGTGACACTTAGGCTATAAATAGAGGTCATGTGTGTGCATTTTTTTCAACTTTGATCATTTGAGTATTAAACTTCAGATTTCAAAGCTCATTTAGAGCACAAAATTTCGTGCTCTTCTCTTCCTCTCCCTTCATTCATCTCCTTCTTCCTCCAAGCTCTTATCCATGACCTCCTATGATGGTGAGCTTCTTCTAGACTCATCTTCTCCTTGAAGTGGCGTCTCCTCTCTCTCTTCCTTTCTTCATTCTGCTGCCATTCATCTTCCAAGAAGCAAAGGAATCCATTGATGAAGAAGATCCTAGGTCTACAAGCTCCAATGGAGCTTACATCACCTGCCCCCTAACTTCACGAGTTAGTATAGACAGAAATTGTCTGTGCGGAGAATTACTTGTGTATCTGCGCCTGCCCCCTAACTTCACGGGTTATGTCGCAACCTACCCTTCGGCGGGAGGGCGACGCGAGACTCGCGGGATGCGTGTTCCACGAAAGGAATACGCGCGGAGTCGCCACCAACGTTTATTTGAGGAAAACGTCGGAAAAACCGGAAAAGACGCGATCTACGAACTTTTAAGTGAAAAGGTTCGGGAGTTGTATTTACGCACGGGGAAGGTATTAGCACCCCACACGTCCGTCCCAAGGGACGGCAGCCTTTAATCGAATGTGCAAACATGACTTTGATTTTTATGTTCCCTTTTATGTCCTTATATCCTTTATATCCTTTTTATATTTTTTTCTTTTTGTGGTCGACAAGGGTGTTTCCCTTTGCTCCTACGTATTCCTCAATTTGCGATGAGGAAATCAGACCTACGTAGTTCTTTCTTATCAAGTGATTCTTTTTTACTTAAGTGGTGATCATTCTAAGGCGTTGGACCTTAAAAATGATCCATTTTACTTAGTGAGAAATTGAAATGACAAACTTCAAAAGCCTATTTTTATGGACGAGCTTGACTAGGCGAGTTGATTTTAGCCTTAGTTTCACTTTAGTTATTAATCAATTCGATTAAGAATGAGAAATCCCAAAGAGAAAACGTCCGATTGATTTTCCGCTTTATTTTACTAAAAAAGATGTTTTTTGATTATTATATTATTTTTTACCTCTTTTTTATTTCCAACGTGGTTACGGCACGACCGAACGGTCGGAATTCATTTTAACCGAAGTTAACGGATAATACAATTCAAACGATCGGTGGAAATTTATTTTATTTTTAAGTTAAGCGAGAAATGACTTAAGTAAAATGGCTTAAGCACGTCAAAAAGGGGTATAAAAAGTAAATGAAACGAAAATAGAAATACACGAAACACAATGTGGACCACCATGGGTGCATAGAATGAATCGAAAAGCTTGGTTCGAGGTACTTACCCGTTGAAGATCGAAGAACGATGAAGAACGAATGAAGAACGTCGAAGAACGGTTGAAACCTTTGCGAAATTCTTCACGGAAAATGTTACGGAAACGTTTCGGAAGCGCCTCGGCTTAGATTTTCTTCACGGAAACAATTTTTCCAAGCAAATTCGAAAGAGAGAGAAGTGCCTAAGGGGCTGAACCCTTTTCTTCTTCACTTCCTCCCCTATTTATAGGAAAATAGGGGAGGTGGTTGCCGCCCAGCTCGCCCAGGCGAGCTCAGCTCGCCCAGGCGAGCCAGGTTGCTTCCTCCAGAAGCAACAGCCTTCTGGAGGAATATTCTGGAGGGCCCAAGTGGGCCTGGGTGCTATTTGCACCCCCATTTTTACTAAGTACACCCCCTCTACTTTTTTTGGTGATTCTTTTTTTCGTAAAGTTACGGAAACTTGCGAATTTCGTAACGATACTTGTTTTCTTTCCGTAATGTTACGGAACCTTGCGGATTACATAATCATCCCCTTTTTGACTTACGGAATGTTATGGAACCTCACTTAATTATGCAACGATGCTTCCATTTGATTTCCGGTGTGTCACGGAAACTTACGGATTGTGCATCAATATTTTTTTGGTTTTCCGGCATGTCCTGGAATTTCACAAATTGCCCAATGATGGGTGCCAAGCACCTCACAAGGACCAAAGAAAGGTCGCATGTCATCAAGCAAAGGTCCCCGGACGAAATTAGGGTATGACAGTTGCCCCTCTTTACTTGTCTTTTATTGGAGATAATAGGAAAGTAAAGATAAGACACTAATTTCGTTCCTCTCGATTTGACGAGAGTCGCGGGTGACCATAAAATCTCCACATGCAAATGACTTGTTGTTCCCGGAATTTCACAAATTGCCTAATGATGGGTGCCAAGCACCTCACAAGGACCAAAGAAAGGTCGCATGTCATCAAGCAAAGGTCCCCGGACGAAAATTAGGGTATGACACTAATTTCGCTCCTCTCGGTTGACGAGAGTCGCGGGTGACCATAAAATTTCCGCATGTAAATGACTTGTTGCTCCCGGAGGAACAAAAGGTGCAGAAGACTATGTCAGTCTCTGCATGCTATCAAGCGTTCTGTGTTACAGATAGCAAACGAAAGTTTATACGGATAACCACTCGGGTATTTCCGCGTATCATCGGGCCCGCCGCCTCTGGATGACACAAGGGTGCAGATAACCGTAAGGTATCTCCGCGTGTCATCGGGCCTGCCGCCTCTGGATGACACAAGGGTGCAGAATGACCAAATTTTGTCTCTGCTTGTCATCGGGCCCGCCGCCTCTGGATGACAAAAGGGTGCGGATAACCGTAAGGTATCTCCGCGTATCATCGGGCCCGCCGCCTCTGGATGACACAAGGGTGCAGATAACCGTAAGGTATCTCCGCGTGTCATCGGGCCCGCCGCCTCTGGATGAAAAAAGGGTGCGGATAACCGTAAGGTATCTCCGCGTATCATCGGGCCCGCCGCCTCTGGATGACACAAGGGTGCATGTCATATGACCTCAGGGTCAGTATGACAAAGATTATGGGGCGGCCGACAAAAGCAAGGCTCTTGCTCCTACGTATCCTCCAATGAGGAACTCAGACCTACGTAGTTCTAGATAACTTGTGAGACTTGAGAAAGTCTCCACTGGAAGATGCTGACATCTCCGGAAAGGGCGCAGATGACCACATTGGCCTCTGCTCATCAATCACACTTGGGGTCACTGAATGACGAGGTGCGGATAACCGTAAGGTATCTCCGCGGGCTACCAGCTCTTGGATCATGGTAACAAAAAGCGGTGCGGTCGACAAAAGCGAGGCTCTTGCTCCTACGTATCCTCCAATGAGGAACTCAGACCTACGTAGTTCTGGACAACTTGTGAGACTTGAAAAAGTCTCGGTGTTTTCTTCGCTAAAATGCCAACATGCTTTAGTAAAGAGATAAATATTCCAACTGATTAGAGCAGCATACGCTCCTTTCTTTTTTTCTTTTTTTGAGTGAAAAAAAATGCGTTTACCGGGGAAGGAGAGTCTGCTGATGAAACCCCCCCATAACCATAAATGAGATTTTGGATGTTAGCATTTCGTTTCTAAATGACCATTTAGAGGAAACACTGGGTTCGACAAAAATAGAAGAAAATCACTCAAAGTTTATCAATCTCGCACAGGTAAGTGTTTCATTCTAATTCCGAACCATAGATATGTCATGACTTGACTTTGCAAATTATTTCCTATCAAATAAAAAATTACATGCGTGATCATGGATCAATAGGACTTCCCTTGGGAATGGGTTCTTTTAGTGGGTTTTTCGGCTTTTGTGTGTTTTTGGCTTTTGATTTTTTGTTGGCTTTTTTTTCCTTTTCTGTTTTTGTTTAGTGCGGGGCGAAAAAGTCGCTAGCGCACAGGATTTTGGTTGGTAATCAAAGGGAGAAGACCACTTTTAGGTCATGGTTTCCTTTTCTTTCTTTTGTTCATTTGGTGACAATTCTATATTGTTCAGATATCGTCCGGTCCAAGGACCTCTCGGCACATTTCTGCTGGTTTCTTTGACCAGGAGCTTTCTTCTTTTTTTATTTCTCTTTTTTTCTTTCTCCCATTCTTTGGTTCGGAATTTTCTTTCTTTTCTTTTTGCTTTCTCCCACTCTTTGATTGGGAATTTCCTTTATTTTCTTTTTTGCTTTCTCTTTGATTGGAAATTTTCCTTCTTTTCTTTTTTGCTTCCGAGGGTAAGGATTGACATTCTCACCCTGGGTCAACGTTTATGGTGAGTCAGGATTTTGGCTCAAGGTTTGTAGAATGGCTAGACATGATACATGTCGGGGTTTGGTTTGGCTCAAGGATAAAAGGGATGCCCCACATTATTTCCATGACACAAAATGCAAAAATGATGATTTGGAAACTTTATGCAAAACTGGTCATGCATGCACCTATGTGGACACTCAAGTGTCAAATTTTTATGGTCATGTGATGCTAGGGCTCAGGATTCATTTCCTCTATTTTAAATCAACCCAATGTTTCCAAAATATGTTCTTTTATCAATTTGTGCATTCATCCTAGTCCATTTTGGGTACTCGGGAAAATTTCACAGCATTCACCCTTCAGGTGTATACACATTTTTTCCAAAAACTAGCTATGATCAGCGAATTTTTCTTCAAAGAAAAGTTGGAAGTCATCTCTTTTCAAAAGCATGTTGGCTTTTCAGCTAGACAACTTATTTTTCTTTTTTTCTCTTTTTTTTTATCATTATCATTTGTTTATTTCTTTTTCTTGTTTGTTTTTTTTTTGTTTTTCTCTTCTTTTTTTTCATGAGGTATTTTGCTACCTAAACATGTGTATATTTTTGTGAGGTATTTTTGCTATATACACGCATATCCAAGGTATCTTGCTACCTAAACATACATATATATGTTTTGTAAGGTATTTTTGCTATATACATGCATATCCAAGGTATCTTTCTACCTAAACATACATATATATATTTTGTGAAGTGTGTTTTTGTTTACATACATGCATATCTAAGGTATCTTTCTACCTAAACATACATATATATATTTTGTAAGGTATGACTACCTTTCGAGCTTGTGCTCGTTTTATTTAAATTCCCAGGATCATGAGCAACTAGGTGCGTCCTACTATAAAAAGTGATCAAATAACAAGCATAGATTCAAAAGGTACTAGGTTGCCTCCTAGTAGCGCTTCTTTAACGTCTTGAGCTGGACGCCTTATGACTTGTCGGTCACTGACCTAGTACTTTTCTTACATTTGGCTTTGGACTTGGTCGCCTATTGGTCGGCCATGTTGTGTAGGCAATACTCAAACCTTTTTGTGGATGAGCAGAGGTGAACTCTAGAGGTGATGGCGGTGCGTCTGTTTCCCGCTGCCGGCCATCCCAATGCTGCTGTGGTGTTTCGCCCTGCGCCTGTCTGGGGCGCAGTACTTCTTGATGAAAGCTCGATTAGTAGGGGGCCTGATGCCCTTGCTGGAGGTGACAGGTACTCCGTAGAACTGACAGAGACCCGTAATTAGAGCTTGACAACTCCAAGACCCTGTTGGACTTCTTCGGGTCCACTAGGTGTCTTGCAGTCGCGATCCCTGCAAACAATAGATGAAATCAGAAATCAGTTGAGCGATGTGCATACTTACCTATGATGACGTGACCTTGCCGGGGGGGTATGGGCACCCTGTAGGACTGATAGAGGCCCGTAACCAGAGCTGGAAACCCCAGGGCCCTGTTGGACTTCTTCAGGTTCACTGGGTGTCTTTGTGGGTGCGATCCCTGCAAACAAATAAATGGTATCAGAAATCAGTTGAACCATATGCATACTTACCCATGTCGGGACGGCACAGACCAACTGATACTTCCGCAGGGGGAGATTGGCATTGCGGTCGCTGGGCAGAATGTTGCTAAGTAGCAATGTCATCTATATCTGTGTAAGAGTGGTCATGTTGGTGCGCATGGTCCGCACTCTTCTCTTTGTAGCGGCACGGGTGAAATCTTGCCCCAGTATGCATAGTAGCTGTGTGATAGCCTCCCTCTCTGGTTGTGCTCGCACAGTTGGCCTCCTCCAATATCAGGGGGTGGCCTAGGAACCGTTTAAAGGAAACTACTGGTCCCTTAACCGGGAGTGCAAGTCTCGGTTAAGCATTTAAGGACAGAGGACCTTAAATTATCTTAAGGTGTGGATATGGAGCCCACTGAAAGTGAGGACGCGTAGTCCTCTAAAGGCGAGGGCGTGTAGCCCTCTGAAGTTCAGGACGTGTCGCCTTTCGAAGGCGAGGGAGTGTAGTCCTATGATGGCAAGGACGTGCAATCCTCTAAAGGTGAGGGCATGTCCCCCTTTGAAAATGGGGAACATGTAGTCCTCTGATGGCGAGGACATGTAGTCCTCTAAAGGTGAGGACGTGTAGTCCTCTAGAGGTGAGGGTGTGTAGCCCTACAAAGGTGAAGGCACATGACCCTTTGACGGCGAGGACGTGTAGTCCTCTGAAGTTGAAGGTACATGACCCTTTGAAGGCGAGGACGTGTAGTCCTCTGAAGGTGAAGGTAACTAGTACCCAAGGTGAGGGCGTGCAGCCCTCTAGTGGTGAGGACGTGTAGTCCTCTCAAGGCGAGGACGTGTAGTCCTCTGACGGTGAGGGTAACTAGTACCCAAGGTGAGGGCGTGTAGCCCTCTCAAGGCGAGGACATGTAGTCCTCTGGAGGTAAGGGCGTGCAGCCCTCTGATGGTGAGGACGTGTAGTCCTCTCAAGGCGAGGACGTGTAGTCCTCTGACGGTGAGGGTAACTAGTACCCAAGGTGAGGGCATGTAGCCCTCTCAAGGCGAGGACGTATAGTCCTCTGGAGGTGAGGGCATGCAGCCCTCTGATGGTGAGGACGTGTAGTCCTCTCAAGGCGAGGACGTGTAGTCCTCTAACGGTGAGGGTAACTAGTACCCAAGGTGAGGGCGTGTAGCCCTCTCAAGGCGAGGACGTATAGTCCTCTGGAGGTGAAGGCGTGCAGCCCTCTGATGGTGAGGACGTGTAGTCCTCTCAAGGCGAGGACGTATAGTCCTCTGGAGACGAGGGTACTAGTACCCAAGGGTCCATCCTTATGAGAAAGCAAGGGATCGACTCATCGAGAGAGCCGGTCATCCTAAATTCAAAAGATTTGGACATTTAGATGTAGGGAATCTATGTAGTCAACATGATTTTTAGGGATGCAGATGCATGCAACCTTTGTTGTGAAATTTGGTAAATGCGGACTTCATATGAAATAATGCAATGAAATGGAAAGTTTGTACAATGTTCATGTCATTCTTTCCTTGTTTTGTGATTTTGATTTTTGTTTAATTTTTTTTGGAAAACACAGATTGACTGTCCTTTTGAAAGAGGTGATAATTCATGCAACCTTATCCTATCTTTTGCAAATCTCTCCGGGAACCCCCTCAAAGTGTATGTTCTGTTTGATTTAGTCACTTGACCATTTTGGAGTGATGGCAATAGAGCTGTTTGACGTTTGATCAATCCATTGAAATCCCAGGGCTTGTCTCCCTTTTTTTTTCTTGTTTAAAAACATCGACGGGTGTGAACTTTTGATCGGCCCCTATGTTCACTTGAGGCTCATGCACGGTGCCCCTCATTGCCCCAGTGTAAGGCTTTGAGGTACCAATCGTTGCCTTTCGTCATGACCTTGTAGGAGGGAACCTATTGGGTGAGAACTTCTAATCTGCCCCTAGGTTCGCTTGAGGTTTTTGCATGGTGCCTTTCGTTGCCCCAGTGTAGGGCTTAGAGGTACCAAGTGTTGTCTTGTTTTCACGACCTCGTAGTGAGGAAGAATGAAAGAAGCAGTTGATTCTTGCAAAAAGAATTTTCCAAGGACGAGAAATAGTTGAAGGATCTTTCAGTTGATGGATTAAGTCAAATGACTCCTATGTAGAAGCAAGATGTTTTGATGTCTTGATGATGCTAAAGGATCAAATGCTTCTAAGTTTTATTCAAGACAAGAATCCAAGAAAGTCAAGATATATTATCAAGTTTGATCTCTTATAATCTTTAGGAAGAAGTTTCCAAATTGAAACAAACAAAAGGTTTGACCAAAGAATTCTATCATTTCAAATTGAGATTTGCTCTCTGGTAATCGATTACCATTAGTTGAAAATGTTTTAATTCAAATTTTTAAAACCTGTAATCGATTACATAAGTCTTGTAATTGATTACCAGAGGGGATTTTCAGAAAATAATTTCCAAGAGACATATCTATTCAAATGTTTTATGAACGGCTATTCAAATGTTTTAAAGAGAGTTTTTATTGCCCAAACAGTTTTATCCTCTCGAAAGATCAAGAGTATTTCTGAACTGAAATGTCTTATCCTCTCAAAAAGATTCCTTGGTCAACCACTTGCTTATTCAATAAGGAATTTTTGATTGATCTTCATTTTACAATCTACCTCTTTTACGAGAGACCTCTTCTTCTCTTCTTCTTATTTCTGAAAAGGGATTAAGAGACCGTGGGTCTCTTGTTGTAGAGGATTCCTGAACACAAGGGAAGGGTTATCCCTGTGTGCATTGTTAATCCGAAAAGAGAGATTGATAGTTCAATTGGGGAATAGTCTTTGCATCTTAATTCAACCCCCCTTTTTCTTAAGGTAACTGAGGCCATTTGTCCAACATCCTATTCTTGATAACTCACTTCTCTCTAAAAAGACAAAATGAGGTCACATGAACGTCTATATTTTTACTTGAAAACACAGTCAATCAAATGCCTTTTTATTTTTATTTTGAAACTTATTTTTTATTTTGAAACTTATTTGTTTTGAACTTTGCTCGTTGTTTTACGGCACCCCCACCAACGTGCAAGATGAGTAATCTCTGATTGAATGGTCTTGGAAGTCAACACTCAGGAGCGTAGGTTGCTTGAGCAAACAGACCAATGGCTTACACCCACATTCCGGTGAAAGTTGAATAAGCAAACATGCGTTTGTGAGAGGATGAGGGACAAAGATATCAACTTTATCCATTTCATTTAACATCGTAGCTGTGGTTTACAATAATGGCATAAACTTGGAAACCCTGATGAGTCATTAGGGACACCTAACAATAGCTTTCAAAATTGCCCCATGTGTGGCATCTCTTGTCAATGTCAGGATTTACACGCAATTCTCCTCAAATTTCAGCCAGCCTGCATCAATTAGACCTTGCACCTTACGCTTCAGAGCCCTACTATGCTCAATGGAACGCCCCGGGGCTTCTCCGTGACAAGCACAGGTTGCGTTCGAGTCGTATTCTCGGATAAATGGAGGTTGATGAACCTTGGCTAGGGTTATGGCTACCATTGAATTATCAAGTAGATATGGGAGCAAGTCAGCATAGGACACCGGAATTGGGGTGAATTCTACAGGCTTTCTCGCTGCAAAATTCACTTCTTGGTTGGTGCTTTTGGTTTGTGCTAAAGGTGGTGTTCGTCATTGGAAGTGCGGTAGACAGACTTTGTGGTAGATTTAGGGATGGCCTTTGTGGATAACTGGGTGGTGGGTAAGGAGAAAGTTTGTTATTGGCTGAGTAAAGATATTGTTGGGTTGGTGGGAAACTTGGCCGTACAGGAATGGCAGTCATAGCATGGGTTTCTCCCTCATCCTCACCCTCTTTATTTGCCCCAGTTTTCTCAGTCGTCCTAGTAGGATGATCAAATTTGCCTCTTTTCGGACCCACATTGATCCTTTCACTGGCGAAGACCAAATCTGCAAAGCTTTGAGGGTGCGTAGCCCACCATCTTTTCATAGTAGAGTACCGATAATGTGTCTACCATCACGATTATCGTCTCCCTTTCTATTATTGGGGGTACCTCCTGGGCCGCCAGATCCCTCCACCTTTTGGGCGTGTTCTTTGAAAGATCCGTCCCCCTTTTTGCTCATGTTCTGTAGTTGCATCCTATCCGGAACCATATCAAAATTGTACTGATACTGCCTAACAAAGGCAACCATTAGGTCCTTCCAAGAATGGACTCGGGAAGGTTCCAAGTTAGTGTACCAGGTAACAGCTACCCCAGTAAGACTTTCTTGGAAGAAATGTATCAGCAATTCCTCATCTTTTGCGTATTGCCCCATCTTCTGACAATACATCTTTAGATGGTTCTTGAGACAAGTAGTCCCCTTGTACTTGTCAAAGTCCAGCACCTTGAACTTGGGAATGACCATGTTTGGGTATTAGGAACAACTTTTCTAGGTTAGCAAAGGCATAATCTTCACTTCCTTCAATGGCCCTGAGCCTTTCCTTTAGATGATCCGCCTTTCCCTTTTCGGCCATAGCAGGAGGGGCTCTTCCCACCGCAAAATGCAATGGTTGTGGTTGTGGGCGAAACTGAGGGCTCTCCAAAGTGTTTTCAAAGGGTATACCACCAACTGCTTACCCTTCAGTGGCATATCCGAGCCAAGGCTCGAAGTCAGCTAGATTGTGGTGGGGAATTTCATGTGTCTCCCCCATGGTTTGAGAGATATGTGCCTGATGAGGTTATTGGTTCTCAATGAGTATCGGAGTGGAGTTATTGAGATTTTCATTGAGAGTGTATGCCACATTGGGTGGTGTATAGTTGGGAGGCAAGCCATATGATGGGAAGGCGTG
Organism: Glycine soja; assembly: GCF_004193775.1. Taxonomy (NCBI): domain Eukaryota; kingdom Viridiplantae; phylum Streptophyta; class Magnoliopsida; order Fabales; family Fabaceae; genus Glycine; species Glycine soja. The sequence goes on from NC_041020.1 coordinate 12,337,011, forward strand.
CTCGTTTTGAATTTGCACATCATGGGGTCATCCGTACTTCCCAAATCTTTGCCTACCATATTTGAGGTTGGATGATTCATTTGCTTGAGGCCAGATGGGAGCATCGGGTTCACCTTAGCGACAGCGCTAATAGCGGCAACTATAACCGCATTGGCTTCCATTATCTTCTTCATGCTCATCATGGCCTTCATCATTGTGGCCATTTGCTCTTTTATGGCCTCCATTTTCGGCCTTCATCTTCTCTTGCACCTCCTCTGCTTCACCCATTACTCTAGCTCTAGCACGAGTTCGGTAAGGGCGCCGTAAAGCGTGCCCTTTTCTTTTTGATAAGTTCATTTTATTTTATTTTATTTTATTTTTCAAGGAAAAAATGCAATGAGCAATGCAACCAATGAAAAGCATGGATGCATGCGAATGATGTACAGTCGAAGTATTGCGAATTTTTACGCAGGATATGGGGTTGAATCAATTTAGATTTTCAACATGGTCCATGACATCTTTGTCAAGGTGAAACTGGAAGTAACAAGGACATCAACAATCCTAAATATGTTTGGCAGTAGACGAAGCAATGATGTGACTCAATTCATCTTTTGCCCCAATTTTGCAGGACGGTTACTTCCATATTTCAACTTGACTTGATGAACCTTTTTGTAAAAGCATGAGCTTGGTTCAACCCTATAATCCAAGGAATGGCAATTCTGATCGCCAATACTTCAACAACATCTCATAGGGATGAATGACTCGGGCATACTTTAAGCTTATGCACGGAAAATGTAATTATGAAATTGAGATGCCCGAAGAAACACCATTTCCTAGTTAACCATGCATTAGGTACCATGTTCAATTATTTTGTTTTGTTGTTGTGTGTGTGTGTCTTTTTTTTTTTTTTTTTTTTTTAGAAATGGGTTTATGATCCCAACATGGTTGGCTCATGGTGCCTAACACATGCAACTAAGAAGGTAGTGTGAAGTTTCACGCTTCCCCTTTTTTGTTTTTGTTTTGTAGAGGAAAACGCAAGGATGAGCAAACATGAAAACAAATGGTATGCAATTTTGCAGATCAAAAAGTTTGTTGAACGCATATGCATAATGATGCCATGACTCATGCAAAATGTGAGGCTGGAATATGATAATGGACAAATGCAGGAACGATATGTTCATTATGATGTTATGAAGAGATGCTTATGCGATGCATGATATGAACGCATTTTACGGACACGAGAGCCCGGAAAATTATTTCTTCTTACTTGCGCATTTGGGGGCGGAGTTCCCCATGTGTACAATTAAGAAGGTGATATGGACCTTCCGGCTTCCCATGACAAAGGACGAGACCAACATACAATGCATGCTAGAGATAAAATGTGGGAGTGACTTGATTTGCACTGATTTTTGGAGTAAAAACGTGGGATAAACTCATCTTATTCAAAAAGTTATAACTAGTCAAGATCTGAGCGACAATACAAACTTCCTAGCAGTTTCTAATCATATAGTCCATTAAGTCTATCATATGCTGACAATAGCTGAGAAGTCTGTGGATCTCCTCGGGGGCGGAGTAGGTGTCCGCCATTGCTTTGGCCTTGGCTAGCAATCGGGGAAGTTCTTGACTCCTGTTCAAAGTAAGAGCAAATCGGTCCATCCTCATTGTTGCCTCTTGGTGCAATGAATCAATTACCCTTTCCCTTGCTTCCCTTTCTGCTGATATCTTGGCGTACTCATCCTCTAGCCTTTGCTCGTGAGTCGCCGCTAGATTTAGCTTCTCTTTGCACTCATCGATGATGGCCCACATATTCCCTTCAGTCTCGCTTAACTGTTGGGACAAATTTCTTTTCGACCTAAGGCAAACCTTTAGCTCGTCCTTCAAGATCATGCCTTTGACCCGTGATGATTCCTTTCACCTCTTCGGATCTTGAGCTCACTATTGCTGCCCTATAAAGCCCCTCAAAACTTTGCTTTGGTCGTGTTCTTCCTTTTGGGCCTTCTTGGTTTCTCGTTCCAAGGCTTCAGCGGTGGCCATATTGACGTCCCTTAGTTCATCATACTCTTTTCAAACTTTGATGGCTATGGACTTGAACTTCTCTTCGACTACCCGGGCTCTTTCAAGCTCTGCCTTTAGGGCTTGTACCTCATCACTTTCTTCCGAAGCTTTAACCTCATCGTCTCTCACAGTCTTTAGATTTGGGAGCCAATCCAATCCTTGTGTCCGGACTCTCAGCCACTTATGATAGCCGCCGATGATCCCATTACTTCTTCCCCTAAGCTCTCTGTCCTTTCTTCACGCCGCATCACATGCCTTGCGAACTCCTTGGAGTACCTTTGCATTGGGGTCACTGAAACCCCGTGTAATGAAAGGCGTGATGCTTTCGTCTAATGGCGCTCCTCTCATGGGGTAGCCAAGTTGTCTTATGGCGAGGACGGGATTATAATTAATACAACCCCATGTTCCCATCCAGGGAACATTTGGACATCCTTCGCATGAAGATACAATCCTGATTCTTCCTTCCTTCTAGCGAGGGAACCAATTAACAGACGCCCCTCCATGCTAGCCAAGAGTTGGTCCCAATTCGCCTTTCCTTTTTCGACGCACGAGCGGTGACCTTGTAGCGGATAGACGGGCCTACCTTCTTGGAGAAAAAGGTGTGAAACTAACCACACATAGAGAGCCAGTGCACAACAAACAATTCTTGCGCTGCTCTTTTCACATCCCCGGTCGAACGTGTCATATAGGTCGGCTAGCATAGCGGCAACCGGGCTTTCCTTGTGGTTATGATAGGCGAGAAAAGCGTCGATCGCTGCCAGGTCCACCAACCCATCCACATTCGAAAAGAGGACTCCTCCAAAGATCAACAGTGCGAGAACGTCTATGAACGGGGCCCATTCGTTTCTACCTGCCAAGATTCTTGCTTTTGCCTCCAATCATTTTCTCGGTATCCCGACCACCCCATTTTCGACTTGCTTTTGGTGGTCTAATTCCTTCGCCAAGATTTGGAATATTTTAGAAATTCTAGCTAATGAGGGATAGAAACCTGAGAAGAGGTATGGTTTCCTTCCCCCTAGAGGACATCCTAGGATTTCTTCGAATTCTTCCACCATGGGTGATAGTTGGAAGTCCCCAAAAGTGAAGCACCTCAACGGATGATCATAATACTGGGCAAGGGAGGCAATGGACTCTGTGGAGACTTCTACCCTAGCTAGGTCCCAAATCTTACCATAGGCTTTGCGGAAGGCTTGCCGTTGAAGTTGACCCATTAATTGCCCCAACTCTCGTAAACTAGTGACCTCTAAGCTCTTGATTTTGACTTGATAGAACCTCTTTTTAAACGAAGGCTTTTGACTTGATCCCATGTTTTACTAAAGTGAAATAAAATCTAGTGTGAATCAAAACTCCGACATCTATCATGGGTGGAATGGATGAATGCATGAAGAAATGCATATGACACAAATGCAATTTACAAATACGGGAGCCCGAGAAACTGTCTCCTTCTTAGATACAATGTCTAGGGGTAGCAAAGTGCCCCAACGTATGTATTTAAAACGGTGACACAGACCCTTCGTTGGTTTGCTAAAGTGAGGGGATCAAAGACGAAACCTACGCATGATGCATATGCGAAAGGCACAACACGGGGATGTACATAGTACGACAATATTCACAAACAAATATAAGCAAAAGGGTATATGATACTTATGCATGGCAGTGTGAAAAATGGCACGCAACGTGTTTGCTCCGTGCCCCTATTTAAGGGACCTATAAGGGAAAAAGCTAACTAGGCTTTTAGTAATAATCCCCAAGGTAGTCATATCTCTCTTGATGGTTTCTAGAGGTATCATCCCCTTCGAAGAACATATTGCAGCAGTAGGGACTACTAGCAACAATAAGTTTTCAAAGAGAAAAGCTCTAGATGAGGGTTCACTGTAATCAAGCAAGTCGGAGACCTAGCATGATCACAGATTCACCTCCACTCCTTATGTTCCCATGAACCCGGGTATAGGGCCCTTTTTCACTCACAGTGTGTGCAAATAGTGTTGGTGTTTGTGTGCATCAAATGAATAAATATTTACCTCATGCATACATTTTAAAACGCACTAAAAGCAACAAAGAGTTTATATACACAAGTACATAATGAAGGAAAACAACAAAGGAGTAAGTCATGGTAAAGCATTTGCACAAGATTAAATGGCCTAACTCTCTAAAAATTGTCCCCAGTGGAGTCGCCAACTGTCGCAACCTACCCTTCGGCGGGAGGGCGACGCGAGACTTGCGGGATGCGTGTTCCACGAAAGGAATACGCGCGGAGTCGCCACCAACGTTTATTTGAGGAAAACGTCGGAAAAACCGGAAAAGACGCGATCTACGAACTTTTAAGTGAAAAGGTTCGGGAGTTGTATTTACGCACGGGGAAGGTATTAGCACCCCACACGTCCGTCCCAAGGGACGGCATCCTTTAATCGAATGTGCAAACATGACTTTGATTTTTATGTTCCCTTTTATGTCCTTATATCCTTTATATCCTTTTTATATTTTTTTCTTTTTGTGGTCGACAAGGGTGTTTCCCTTTGCTCCTACGTATTCCTCAATTTGCGATGAGGAAATCAGACCTACGTAGTTCTTTCTTATCAAGTGATTCTTTTTTACTTAAGTGGTGATCATTCTAAGGCGTTGGACCTTAAAAATGATCCATTTTACTTAGTGAGAAATTGAAATGACAAACTTCAAAAGCCTATTTTTATGGACGAGCTTGACTAGGCGAGTTGATTTTAGCCTTAGTTTCACTTTAGTTATTAATCAATTCGATTAAGAATGAGAAATCCCAAAGAGAAAACGTCCGATTGATTTTCCGCTTTATTTTACTAAAAAAGATGTTTTTTGATTATTATATTATTTTTTACCTCTTTTTTATTTCCAACGTGGTTACGGCACGACCGAACGGTCAGAATTCATTTTAACCGAAGTTAACGAATAATACAATTCAAACGATCGGTGGAAATTTATTTTATTTTTAAGTTAAGCGAGAAATGACTTAAGTAAAATGGCTTAAGCACGTCAAAAAGGGGTATAAAAAGTAAATGAAACGAGAATAGAAATACACGAAACACAATGTGGACCACCATGGGTGCATAGAATGAATCGAAAAGCTTGGTTTGAGGTACTTACCCGTTAAAGATCGAAGAACGATGAAGAACGAATGAAGAACGTCGAAGAACGGTTGAAACCTTTGCGAAATTCTTCACGGAAAACGTTACGGAAACGTTTCGGAAGCGCCTCGGCTTAGATTTTCTTCACGGAAACAATTTTTCCAAGCAAATTCGAAAGAGAGAGAAGTGCCTAAGGGGCTGAACCCTTTTCTTCTTCACTTCCTCCCCTATTTATAGCAAAATAGGGGAGGTGGTTGCCGCCCAGCTCGCCCAGGCGAGCCAAGTTGCTTCCTCCAGAAGCAACAGCCTTCTGGAGGAATATTCTGGAGGGCCCAAGTGGGCCTGGGTGCTATTTGCACCCCCATTTTTACTAAGTACACCCCCCTCTGCTTTTTTTGGTGATTCTTTTTTTCTTAAAGTTACGGAAACTTACGAATTTCGTAACGATACTTGTTTTCTTTCCGTAATGTTACGGAACCTTGCGGATTACATAATCATCCCATTTTTGACTTACGGAATGTTACGGAACCTCACTTAATTATGCAACAATGCTTCCATTTGATTTCCGGCGTGTCACGGAAACTTACGGATTGTGCATCAATATTTTTTTGGTTTTTCGGCATGTCCTGGAATTTCACAAATTGCCCAATGATGGGTGCCAAGCACCTCACAAGGACCAAAGAAAGGTCGCATGTCATCAAGCAAAGGTCCCCGGACGAAATTAGGGTATGACAGGTTAGTATTGACAGAAATTGTCCGTGCGGAGAATTACTTATGTATCTCTGTACATCACATGACTTCATGGGTAAGGATAACAGAAAGCTTGGGGCGGTTGACAAAAGCGAGGCTGTTGTTCCTACGTATCCTCAATTTGTGACTATGAACTCAGACCTACGTAGTTCTTTCAAAAGCGATGTGAGACTAAAATAGTCTCTACCAGAAGATGCTGACATCTCTAGAAAGGGTGCAGATGACCACATTGGTCTCTACATGTCAATCGGGCTTGGGGTCCCCGAATGACGGGGCACGGATAATCGGAAGGTGTCTCCGCATGCTACCAAACTCTTGGGTCATGATAGCAAAAGGTGGAGTGGTCGACAAAAGCAAGACTTTTGCTCCTACGTATCCTCAATTCATGATGAGGAACTCAGACCTACGTAGTTCTTTCTAACCGTGTGAGACTAAAATAGTCTCGGCTGGAAGATGCTGACATCTGTGCAAAGGGTGAAGATGACCACATTGGTCTCTGCGTGTCAATCAGGCTTTGGGTCTCCGAATGACGGGGTGCGGATAACCGTAAGGCGTCTCCGCATGCCATCGGACTCTTGGGTCATGGTAACAAAAGGTGGGGTGGTCGACAAAAGCAGGGCTTATGCTCTTACGTATCCTCAATTTGTGATGAGGAACTCAGACCTACGTAGTTCATTTATCATTTATTAGGCGAGATAACAGCTTAAACGACCAATTAAAGCGCGTTAAAAATGGAAGAAAAGAAAAGCGAAAGTGAACGAAATAAAGATGAAAGCTAAAAAAACAATAAATAAATTGAAAGTCTCAGATTCAAAAGCTTACCCGTTGAAGAACGAAGAATGAACGAAGAACGGATGAAGAACGGTGAAGAACGATGGAAAACCTTCACGGATTTGCTCACGGAAATGTCTCGGAAGCGTTACGGAAGCACCTCGGTTTGAATTTTCTTCACGAAAACAATTTTTTTTTACCAAAAACAGCTGAACTGCATAGCCAAGGGGGTTAGAGATATTTGGAACAGTCTCCCTTCGCCTATTTATAGGAAAAGGGGGGAGGAGGTTGCCGCCCAGCTCGCCCAGGCGAGCTGGGTTGCTTCCTCCATAAGCAACCCTGCTTCGAAAATATTTTTGAAGGGCCTAGATTCGAAAATTTGAAAATTTCTATTTGCACCCCCATCTTGATAAGTTCCCCCCCTTCATTCGTAATTTACGGAAAAGTTACAGAAGCCTTATGGAAGCATATAGGACTTGACTTTCTTCTTTTTTTTTCTCTTCCTACTCACCCATATTAGGTGAAATATGCTTATTTACGATTATGGGAATTTTACGGAAGCCTTACGGAAGCATATAGGACTTGATTTCCCTCTTTTTCCTCTTCTCTTTCACCAATATTAAGTGAAATAGGCTTACTCAAAGTTTTAGGAATTTTACGGAAGCATTACGAAAGCCCCAGAAGCCATTTTCCAACAAAACGTGGAGGATCTTGATAAGTTCACCCCCCCCCTTTTGCTAAATACACTCCCTTTTATTTACACACACCCCACTTTGCTAAATACACTCCCATTTTCGTGTTTTTTTTGTTGATTCCTTCCCAAAACGTTACAGAACTTTACGAATTACGTAACGACACCCATTTTCTTTTCGGAATGTTGCGAAACTTTATGGATTACGCAACAATGCCCTTTTTGACTTCCAGAATGTTGTGAAACTTTATGGATTGCGCAACAATGCTTCCTTTCGACTTCCAGAATGTTGTGGAACTTCACGGATTACCTAACGATGGGTGTTAAGTACCTCGAGGCGGTTAAGCGAAGGTTGCATGCCACCAAACAATGGTCCCTGGATGAAATTAGGGTATGATACATAGGATGAAGGGAAATGACCTACAAAATCAATCCCCTAACAATCAAACACCTCAACCTCCAAAATGTTCTGTAAGGGCATTTCATTTCTTCTAGATATACCGCCTATCCTTTGACATTGATCACAGTGCAACACATGGTGATGAGCATCTTTAAAAAGTGTGGGCCAAAAGAATCCAGATTGCAAAACCTTGGTTGCTGTCTTATGTCCACCATAATGGCCACCACATGGAGAGTTGTGGCAATGCCATAAAATACTCTTGGCCTCTTCTTGTGTCACACATCTTCTTAGGAGATTATCAGCTCCTATTTTAAATAGATATGGATCATCTCAGATATAAAATCGAGCATCATGCAGAAATTTCTTCCTCTGCTGCCAATTTTAATCCTTTGGGATGATTCCTGCAGCTTTAAAGTTGGCCATATCAGCAAACCAGGGTCTTTCACTTTAGCTTCTTTTGTTGTGACTTCCTCATTCACCAATCTTGACAGATGATCAGCTACAACATTCTCTGATCCCTTTTTATCACGAATCACCAAATCAAATTCTTGCAACAAAAAAATCCATCTTATCAATCTTGAGCAAGCATTTAATACCTACATGATCAGTGTAGATGATAACTCTTGAGCCTACCAAATAAGATCTTAAGTTTTCAAGTGCATAGACAATTGTCAGCATTTCTTTTTCTGTGCTAGCATAATTCACCTATGCATCATTTAGAACTTTGTTGGCATAGTAGATGGTATGAAAAAGTTTTCCTTTCCTTTGTCCAAGCATGGCACCTACAGCATAATCACTTGCATCGCACATCAACTCAAATTCTTGCCCCCAATCTGGTGCTATAATTACTAGCGTAGACACTAATTTTGTTTTCAAATCATTAAATTAAATGCTTTCATACATTCTTCATTGAACACAAAAGCAAAATCTTTATTCAACAAATTGCTCATCGGTTTGGCTACTTTGGAGAAATCTTTTATGAATCGCCTGTAGAACCCTGCATGTCCTAAGAAGCTTCTTATTCCCTTGACATTCATGGGAGCAAGTAGTTTCTCAATTACATCAATCTTTGCCTTGTCCACCTCTATCCCTCTTACTGAAATTTTATGCCCCAACATTATTCCTTCTTGAACCATGAAATGGCATTTCTTCCAATTGAGAACTAGATTGGACTCTTCACATCTCTTTAATACTTTTTCAAGATTTGATAAGCACCCTTCAAAAGATGGCCCAAAAATAGAGAAATTGTCCATGAAAACTTCAATGCACTTTTCCACCATATCAGAAAAAATAGCCATCATACACCTCTAAAATGTAGCCGGGGCATTGCACAGACCAAAGGGCATGCGCCGATAGGCAAATACACCAAAAGGGCAGGTGAAAACAGTCTTCTCTTGATCCCTGGGATCTACAACAATCTGATTATAACCATAATATCCATCTAGAAAACAATAATAGGATTGCCCAACAAGTCTTTCAAGCATATGGCCCATGAAAGGGAGTGGCTAATGGTCCTTCCGGGTGGCATCATTCAGCTTTTGATAGTCAATGCACATTCTCCACCCGGTGACGATCCTTGTGGATATCAACTCATCTTTATCATTCTTAATGACTGTCATACCTCCTTTCTTAGGGACAACTTGCATAGGGCTAACCCATGCACTATCCGAAATGGGATAAATAAGGCCTGCTTCCAGCAACTTAAGCACCTCCTTATGCACCTCTTCTTTCATGATTGGATTAAGTCATCTTTGTTGCTGTCTTACTGGTTTGTATTCAGCTTCCATATTAATTTGGTGCCTGCAATAAGATGGACTAATTCCTTTCAAGTCAGATATGTGCCATCCAATGGTAGCTTTGTGTCTCTTCAAAATCTACACCAGCTGATCTTCTTTTGTTTTCTTCAATAAGCTACTAATAATCACTGGTTTTGAGTCATTGTTCTCCAAAAACACATACTTCAAATGTGCAGGTAAAGTCTTCAATTCTGCTTTTGGTTTTTCTATTTGCCCACTATTCTCCAACTCCTCAAATGCAAAATGTCCCTCAGAGATTTCTCCTGCACCTTCCAATCTTTGATGCAAGTTTGCACTTCATGTTCCTTCTCTTTAGTGAGATATTCTACATGATTAACCAATGCTTTTTCCAAAGGAGAATGCAGTTCCATGGCTGATTTATTGCTTCAAATAAGTCGAATGAGGCTTTCTGATCCTCCATACTCAATTCTAGTTTGCCTTTCCCCATATCTACTATGCAGTTGGTCATGGACATAAAAGGGCGGCCCAATATTATGGGGATGTCAGGATCTTCCTCTATATCCGTAACCACAAAATCCGCAGGAAAAACAAGTTGCTTAACCTGAATTAACACAGCCTTAATCACTCCATATAGCCTTGTGATGGAGCGATCAGCTAACTGAAGGGTCCTGCGTGTAGGCACTATCTCAAGCTCTCCAAGTCGCCGGCACATAGAGTGAGGCATTAAGTTGATACTAGCTCCCAAGTCTATGAGAGCTTTTCCTACAGCAACCTCACCAATGGAACACGGTATCGTGACAACTCCATGATCTTTGTGCTTAGGTGGAAGAATGCATTGAATCACAGCACTACAATTGCCTTCCACCACAATTTTGTCACTATGGATGTACCGATTCTTCTTTGTCAGCATATCTTTTAAAAATTTGGCATAGAGGGGCATTTGTTAAAGTGTTTCTCCAAAGTGCAAAGTAATTTCCAGTTTCTTGAAGATATCAAGAAATCTAGCCAAATGTCTTTCTTTCTCTTTTCGGGAAGGTACCAAAGGATAAGGTAATTACTTGACTTCATTTGGAGTAATATCCTTCTTCTTTTCAGTGTTTGCCTCACTCTTGCCTCTTATCATCTCATCATCAACAACTTTCTCTTTTTATTTTTCATTTTTCAACTTTTTTTATTTTTCTTTTTCTTCTTCTTTATTCTTTCTTTTTCTTTCTCTTTTATTGGTGTCTCTTCTTCCTTATCTTCTTCAGCCTCCTCATTAATCTCTTCAAGTTCTACAAAATCAGAAACGGGTTCAAGTGCTGGCTTAGGTGCTAGCTGTTGTTTATGTTCCTCCATCTTCATCTCAACTTCACTCTTATCCACATGGATTGCCATTCTGCTTCTAGTCATCACAACTTTACACTCCTCCTTGGGATTTTTCTCTTTATTAGTTGTAAAACTGCTTGATGATCTATCCGCCAATTGCTTTGCAAGCTGTTCCACTTGGACCTCTAGATTCTTTATGGCAAACTCTGTACTCTCCTAGTTGGACATAGAAACCTGCATGAACTGAGCTAGAGTCTCTTCCAGCTTCGTTGTGCGATCATAGAGACTAGGCCCTTGTTGTTATGGCCTTGTGGATGGTCCACCTTGATCTCTATTGAATTGATTTCCAGGGTGGTACCTCCATTGTCCTTGTTGTTGATTATATTGTTGGCCGTGTTGGAATCCAGAAAATCCTCCTGCATTAAATTTGTTTCTGGGCTGATTTCCCATGTAATTGACTTCATGAATGGTTTTTTCTTCAATAGGGATACATCATCCAAATTCATGAGCTCCCTCACAGATGGTACATCCTGCAACCTGCAAAACAAAAGCATGTGAAGTATGTGCAGAATGAATTTGAGTTGGCAACTTACTTTAGTGTTTCAGCCAATGCCTCATGTTGCTTAGACATCAACTTATTTTGTGCCAACAATGTATCTTGGGAGGTTAGCTCCAATAAACTCTTTTTCGTAGGAATGTGGGCTCGATCTCTCAAAATAGCAATGTAACTTGCAGCCATATTTTCAATGAGATTCATGGCTTCTTCAGGGGACTTTAATTTGATTTTCCCACCTGCAGAAGCGTCCAATAGCTGCTTGGACTACGGTCTTAACCCATCTATAAAAATGTTGAGCTGTATCGGTTTTGAGAATCCATGAGTGGGAGTCTTTCTCAATAAACCACTGAATCTTTCCAAGGCATCACTCAAAGATTCATCAGGAAATTGGTGAAAATAAGAGATGGCGGCTTTGCCTTCTGTAGTCTTAGACTCAGGAAAATATTTCTTGAGAAATTTCTCCACAACCTCATTCCATGTCTTAAGACTATTTCCTTTGAATGAATGAAGCCACCTCTTAGCTTCTCCCGATAAAGAAAATTAAAACAAGCTCAATCGGATTGCATCTTCAAGCGCTCCAGCCAACCTAATAGTATTGCATATTTCTATGTAGGTGGCTAAGTGTGCATATGGTTCTTCATTTGGTAATCCATGAAACAAATTATTTTGAATCAACTGAATCAATGATGGTAGATATGTAATGGTTTTGGCTTGAACTTCTGGTTGTGCAATGCTGGTCAAAAATTGTGGCACATTAGAACTTGAATAATCTTCCAGAGTGACTCTTCTTGGCTCTTCAGCCATGATGTGGTCTTTGATAGTATCTAAATGAGAATGTCCAACAATAAGAAAACTAGAAGATGCCTCATAAGATTAAGGTTTTTCCTCTGGAATTGCTGCTGCTTCTAAATCTTGCAAAAATTTTCTTAGTCTCTCATGATTACGCCTTCTACAAGTGGCGTTAATATCCAAATCAATGGGGATCAAATCACCTGCAGTAGATCTTCTTTGCATACAAGAAAATACAACAGCAGTTATCACGTTTAAAAAAACAATGAATGTGCTATAACTACTATGTTAGTCAAAAGAATCAATAAGTCAAAGAAAGCAAAAATAAAGCAATGCTACAAAACTAATCTAAACTCTACTAACAGCTTAGTTCCCCAACAATGACACCATAAATACTTTGTTGGATTTCCCCTGCGGTTACTTTTTGTTCCACTTTTTCTTTATACGAATATATTCAAGGGAAATCCAGTTTGCCGGAAAGCGCACCAGATCGTCAAGTATTTAAAAATTAAAACGGATGAATCCGAGTATCGAACACAGGGAACTAATGTTAGCCTGAGTTAAGTTCAGAAATGAAGCATTGTTGAGAGAACCTGTATGATTGATAATTTCAAACAGAATTTAAACTAACCCTTTATGCTAGAACTATAAAATACAAGGTAAGTAAAAGTGATAGCAGTAGGTAGAAATGTTAGGTCTTTCTAACAAACAAGTTGATGTATATAAACATATTTCTCTAATCAATCATGCTCTTGTATTCTATGTTGTAGCCTAAATTACTAAACCTTGATCCCTCGTCAGACCGAATCAATCCAAGCTTCATCCTCAGATCCCTCTTGTTGGACTAGGTCCAATTTAGACAGCCCTCTTAGGTTTATACTAACTTAAATTGAGTTTCATCCGTAGATCCCTCTTGTAAGACTAGACTCAGCTCAAGCAGCTTATGAAAGTTTAGCCTAAGCTTCATCCGCAGATCCCTCTTGTAAGACTAGGCCTAGACTAAATAGCATTATAGTAACAACATAATTAAAACAAAAAACTTAATTCGGAGATCCCTCTTGTAAAACTAACTTTTGATCCTGCTTCAATCAAGTTCTAAGGCAACAATACATTTCCCAATGCCAAAGTCACCTAACTATGCTCACAAATGGATTATCAGACCAAAACATACAAACATTAAGCATTGAAGGAAGCATTAAACATGGAAAACATAATCAATTAGATATTAAGTATTTACATCAGTTGTTCATTAGAAATCCCCAACTAGGGTGTTTAGCTAGCCATTACAAAAGAAACCCTAACAATAATAAGCTTACAAAACCTAGGAATCTCTGCAAAAGCTGCTCCTATTGTTGCCTCCAGAGCTCTTTTCTCGAAATAGGCACTATGGTGTGCTGTGGAATTCTGTGCCCTGAGCATTGTACCCTAATTCTGCATACAACAAGCTTTAAATAGGCTCCAAAATCACGGTTGCACTTAGCGCCACCCTCGTGCTTAGCGCGTGTAAGTAAGTTTGGGCTTAGCGCCAGCCTTACGCTGAGCCTGGCTGAAGACACCTGCTGCGCTTAACGCACTGATCTCGCGCTTAGCACGCGGCCTTGATGCTGATGCTCTGCCAGATTCTCCTTCGCGCTAAGCGTGATGAAGCTGCACTTAGCGGTGGATGCGTGCTTAGCCCAACTGCTACTTTTTGCACTTCAAAACGTAGCCTCTTTTTCACCTGAAATTGCACATATTTCATCATTAAATCAAATGGACATATTCTAGAGTCAGCTTTATCCATAAAACAAAATTTATTTACAAATTTACACCAAAATAACCATAAATTAGGGAACTATACAAATTTCGGAAAATGATTTCTATACAAAAGTTAGTCGAATAAGGCGACTAACATTCACCATGTTGCTCCCCCTATCTCTAGCAGGGATGACATCCATAAATCCAATATATAGCTCTTACAACATCCATTCATCTATCTGAACTCTACGTTAGTTAGTGAGTCAAAGAAGAAAAACATGACCTATGTTACTTATGCAAGTGTTGTAGGCAGTTTCATGTACGCTATGGTGTGCACTAGACCAGACCTTGAACAAGCAGTCAGTGCTGTGAGTAGCTATATGGGTAATCCTGGGAAGGAACATTGGCAAGCTGTGAAACATATATTCTGGTACCTTAAGGGTACAACTAATATTGGACTCATCTTCCATGGAGACATGTCCTGTGCTTTCTCATTGGTTACTATAATTTTGATTAGGCTGTATATTTAGTTGCAAGTAGATCTATGACTGCGGTGCATTCACCATTAGCATCTCTCTTATTAGTTGGAAGACCATACTTCAGGACACAATGGATTTATCCACTACAGAGGCAAAGTACAAGGCTCTGGTAGAAGTAGTAAAGGAAGGCATTTGGTTCAAGGGTCTGATTAGCAATCTTGGGGTTCCACAAGAAAAGGTTATAATTTTTGCAACAGTCTGAGTGCAATTGGATTAGCCAAGGATTAAGTCTATCATGAGAGGACTAAACATATTGATGTTAGATACCACTTCATCTATTCTAAGAAGAGGGTTATAGTCCTTAAAGTTGATACAAGGAAGCATCCAGTTGATATGTTCACAATGTCTGCTCCAATAAACAAGTTCATGCATTATCTGGATTTAAACATAGATTGCTGGAAATGAACTGAGTTACTTGTAACTCATACATGTTTTTGAACCGTGATGGAGATTTTAGATTGTTGAACGATGGACGATAGAGATAAGGTGGACAACAACATTGGTCATCTGGTCCGGTACTTTTTTCTTCTTTATTAGTCGTACAATATTTTGTAATCTAGTGGGGCATCCAGTCACGTAAAAGAGAGCGTCTAGTCTGGTGGTTTATAAACATAGGTTGTGTTGTAACTGTAATTTTTTTCTGTTGTAACCATGTTTGGTTAGACAGTTAGTTATTGTCTTATTTATAAGGAGCTCTATTTTCTGGGTTCAGAGATCTTGAAAGTGATTAGAACCCTTTAATTGTAAATTTTGTTATTAGCGGTAAACTTAGCAATCTTGCGCGATATGTTTCTTCTCCTTCTATTGTTTGTGCTTCCCTATCTGAATAGAATTTCTCAAATCTTCCCAACATTGTGCAATATAATAATACATTTCTTATTTGTTGTGTTTTGAGATTCTAGAAAAGGATATCAACAAATAATAAATTCTATCTACAGAGGCCTGTTTTAGCTAATTCATTTGGAACAATTTAACTCTTTGACTATGTGACGATTTACGCTAATGTTTCCTTGTTGTTTCATAATGGCCTCTTTGTATATCCTTTTATTAATTGGGATTATTTTTTCTCTTAAGCAATCCAATATTATTTTGAAATGTCGCATCTGCCTATAGCAATGCAAATTTGTTTAATGAATACTTTATAGAAACATATTGCTATCATGACTATAACTAACTCATCATCAACAGTGCATTCTCCTGGCCCAGGCACAATCCCACATCTATCATAGGTTTTGAATGGAGGTGTAGTGATGGGGACTTGAGCTTGAGCTCTCATGTGTGTCTCAATCTTTTGTGTTAGAGCTTGCATCTGCTTTTCCAATTTAGTTTGGGGATCATTTTTCTCCACCTAGTTGACGCCTCTCTTTATAATCCTCCTATCTCTTGAGTTGTTATATGTGCAAAGAGCACTAGTCTTTGGTCCAAATTTCAAGAAAAACATATGATATAGTATTGATAACTAACCATAGGATTTTTCTTTAAATAGTTTACAAGTTTGCTATTTGATAATTATATAAGCCATGAATTCCACATAGACCAGTTTGCATTTACAGGCACCAAATATAAACTAGTTAACTAACCAAATCAATTATATATCACAAATAATTAAATATACAGATGCTTAAACATAAGAGAAAAAAAGACAAGCGAAATCCAGAGAAATGGTTGCTCAAAGTGTGCAAGAATGACAAGTGAAAAAGGGAAATCTGCAAAAAGGCACAACCAAAAAGCATACAATATATAAAAAAGACAAAAAACAATTTCTCAAAAATAATAAACAACGTTGAGGAAAATCCTAATAATCGAGGAGGGTTTAATGTTCAGATAAGAGAAAAATGTCGAAAAACAAGCTTTAGCAGAATAAAAAAAAAAGTTAACCTTTTCTAGAGTAATTTCAATGGCTAGAAACCCCTTTCAACTATAGATTAGAATAAGCCTTACTATGTTAGGGGACATCCAAGACTGAAAAATTCCAACATTTGAATCAATTTAAAACATCATTTAAACTACAAAACCAGAAGAAAACCCAAGTAATCAAGAAACACCCATTTGAATAAAGATAAAAAAGACTCCAAATTCATGGTCCTAGAAACAAGAAACAGAAAAACAAAAAACACCCATTTGTTGTTTTACCCAAACTTCTTGAAATTGCTCAAAAAGGTGAAAAGCTCATATCATTGAGTGTCGAGAAGAGAAGTTAGCTCTGTCACTGTTGAGTGCTGAGAAGTTAGGTTTTCTCTTCTACTCTGGGAAATGTGTTTTCTACGCGCGTGCGAAAAGAGCTTGGCAAGAACAGGGGTTGATGCGCCATTCTTTGCCATCGGGGTGGGGTTCTTCACCGCCTGATGGGGTTCTCCAGGGTGGTGGCATTGTTCTTCACCGCTGTGATGGGGTTTTCTGTGGTGGTGGCGTTGTTCTTTGTTGCGGTGATGGGGCTCTCCTTGGTGGTTTTTGCGTGAGTGTAGCAGAAGTGCAGAACAGCAAAAGCCAAGATCAAATAGAGGTAAACAAAAATGACAAATAAGTGAGTTAGGTAATTTTCAAATGCCCAATTTTTTAAAATAAGTTAACTTTATAACTATTTTTATACAAAAAAACAAGTTATTGAAAGTACCTATAACTACAAAAACTAGTTATATTTTTATAACTACTTTTAAATAACAAGATATTACATACCTGGTTATTAGTAACTACGGGTATTTTAAAAAAAAAAATTTGGTTATTTTTTAGAATCTAGTTATTAAATAAAAAGGCCATCTTTTTTATTCAAATTATAATAAAGTATTTCTTGTTTTTTTTATCATGTGTAAGAATTAATTGAAAATAAAATATATATTAACAGTAGTGTAAATTTGTTTTATGGTGTTATCAAATCTCAAATATATATGATAAGTTTGTTGACTTTGATGATAACTATCTTGAAAGTCATACAAAAGAATATTTTTAATTGATCATTGACAATGTAAAAACTTTCAAATTGGCAATGTATGCTATCCACATATTTAATTTGTTAGTAAGATACAATATTTTATTGGAAATCAATAACTAATAATTTAAACACATTCAATAAAAGCAATGCATTACATGACATAGTTTAGTTGTTGTTATCCACATCTGGACCATATTCAAAATTGAAAGAATGTACTCCAAATAAAAAGTGGGTAATGTACTAATGTATAATGATATCCCCCATTAGCTACTTTGGTAAGACACAGATTACAAAATATATAATCGTGAGCCATTGATAACATCAAATTGAATAACCTATATTTCGCTATGCTAGTCCCACGGGATCCTCGTAATAGCTTTCAAAGCTTTATAATGAGTAATTGTGCCAATGCACCCTGCATATACATCTTACCATCACTCTCACACTTCTAATTATTTCTACCACACAAAATCTGCACTATAAAGTCCATCACCTCTACTCTTGTATTCACCAAATAGACTATTAGACCCAGAGGTCCAAGACTGACCCTGATCACACTTTATAATTATTTTTTGTCGTGTTGGCATATTTCCTTGTTTCTAAACTTTTTGTGCTCTTTTTGTTTGTGCTAGATCCATGAGTCAGGCAACAAAACCCCATTCATGGACCTTCCTTGCAGATCTACCTGGTTGGAATTCGTTGACCATGTCTTATATTTCTTTGCCCTCTCTTTTATGCTTTGCCTTACCTTTGTTGTAACCATGGCCAATAAACATCTTCAACGACCATGATTTCATTGATTACTTAAATAAGGTAAAAGTTCTAATTCTTTTGTTATTGTAAATTGAGTTATTTAATAGTCACAATTACACGATTAATTTGTATTCTCCTTAAAAGTAATGGTCGGTACAACCATGAATCGATTTGTTGCATATCCTCTCCAATGCCTTCGTTAGTTGGGGGAAGAACCCACACAAATAAGATTTTTTTAGGAACATGTTGATAGAGAATTAGATTAGTTAGACAACTTAAGGTTGGTAAACAAGGTACAAAATGTATCACCAATTTTTTCAAATCATTTAATACTTTACAAAGCAACCACAATTGTTAGAGTACCCATCATTTCTTTCAAGCCCCTCACCATAATTAATGTTGGTATTAACAAATGGTTTGTCGAAGTGGTACTAGACATGCATTCCTTTAGCATGTGGTCAAAGGTTTGAAGCTTGACTGATGCGTGTGGAGAAAATCTTGTTGAAAAGGATATCCCCCACCTTATGTTTTCCAACAGGTCCCTTGGACAAGATTAAAATCCCCTTGGTTGGCTGATATCCTTCCTTGCTATCATATACAACAAAAAATAGTTGTCAAGAAGCCTTATTTCCCATCACCTGCTAGTAGTAGTAAAAGTAGGTAGTGGGTCTGGTACAGGAATAAACATGCAATATACTTTATCTTTATTCCAGCTGCTTTTCTCATGATTGGTGTGGCTATACAAATAATATCTCGTATGTAATCTAAAAGGCTAAACTATGATATTTTTTTAAAATATATGCTAGTAGTAGATTTTATTAACATCTAAGGAAATTTATTCCCTATGTATAGTGCTCTCTCTTGACTCGGTCACTACTAAAAAATGATATTTTAATGTCGTTAAATTAAAGGCGGTTTTAAAAACCCAGGTAAAAAAATAAGCGGTGGCATTTTTTAAATTAAACCAAACTTTTTAAAAACGGTTATATAGAGACCGTCGTTGATAAAAAGGATTTATAGTTACAAGGACGTTTTTTTAATAACGATCGTCTTTGATTTCAAATTAAATAATAAAATTAAATTTTGATTTTTCGGGCCTACAGTTCCACTTTTTTGTCCTTCGCTTCTAACCTCTGTCCATTGTGCTTCTCGTTTTAGGGAAAAACCAAAAGTCCCTTCACATGCCAAAATCTCCAAACGCTAAACCCTAGGCCTCGATGTCGCACCTTCAAGCTTTTTTGTCGACCTTCTTCTTCCGCCGTCGCACACTCCTCGCCTCCTCTCTCCGGCGACCTAGACCGCTACCTCCGCTGCTCCATGCCGCAGAACTCGTCACTCCGACTCGTAGTTCTTGCCAGCGGAAGTGTCGATAGCAGCGTCGCTCTCCGGCTGCTCCACGCCACCGGCCACTCCTGCATCGCTTTCTACCTCAAGATATGGTTCCAACAACGAATTTCTAGTTTCTCATGTTTGATCCTAAGATGGAGTTGTAAGTTTTCAATAATCAAATTTTAGATTACTTTTGTTCTTGTTTAACCTGTCTCTGGGTTGTAGTTATTATTATATTATCGTCAAGGTCTTTCACTATGGTTTCTTTCAGAACCTACGTGGGAAATTTGAGCCTACACTCGAGAAAGGGAAGGATGTTTCACTGTTTGTTGATGAGTTCAGACGAAAACTGAACTCTAGGTTTAAATTTTTGCAGACCATGAAATTCTTCAATTTTTTCTTGAATGTATGATTACTACACTGCTTATAAGAAAATTTATAATTCTTCTTTTGTAAATCTCATTTTTTTCTTGATTTTTCATTTGTGTAGATTGAATTCAGCAGGGCATTTGCTTGATATTTGTTTGCCAAGAATAGGATTGGGAAATTTAGAACCTGGCAAAGCCTACCATTTTCCTGATGAGTATATCATATTCTTGTTTTTTAAATCTTTTTATGTGTACTGCACTAATGGCTTAGCTATGAACGCTTAATCTGAACAGGTTGAGTCTTAAAAGTGATATATGTAATACCCAAGCTGACTGGCAATGTGGTATTTATCAAATCATTGCTGACGTAGGATGATATTAATCATGATTGAGTGGGTTTACTAGAAGTCTAACCCTTATATTCGTCACCCAAAGATTAGCATGGTGACACCTTAGTCTTGTAATGATTTTTTCACTGGTCCTTTATAAGGATGAATTTGGTGATGTTTAATTAGATCTTTGAGGGGACTTGCACAGTGAAAATAATCTTTAGAAGACTAATATAATGAATAATATGTGGAAGACCAAATTAATTAGGGGTTTACTCAAAGAAAGATCTAACCTTCACTAATCAATCTCCTGCTGTTATACTCCCATGGGTATTCCATTGAAATGTGTTTAGAAGTTCTAAAGTTTGCTCCGTACTTGCTATTGTATTGTAACTATTGTTTCCTGGCCTTGGATTGAATATTAAGGTACAATTTCACAAAATGAAATGCAGAGTAAGAAAAAGGATTTAGAGCTGGAGGCCAATGCATTAATTTTCGTGGGAGGAAAAGTAAGTGACCATGTTGACAAATTGCTTTTTATATGTAGCATCAGGTTCTGAAAGTCTTCACCTTGCCATGTAGGTTTCCGTTGATATATTACTGTATGATGAAGCTACTAAGCTTTGCGGTGGGTGTTCTTCCTGATCATGTTCCCAAGGTCAGTCTATAAAAGATATAACCTTACAGCTTACTGCAAATAATTTCCTTTGTGTTCTTTATACTGAACTAGTTGTTGGCTTTGCTATCACCATAATGCCTGTGACATTGTTATCTTACAAGGTGCCTTCTAGTGTTTGTACAAAAAATTTTATTTTATTTTGGATAAATAAATAAACTTCTATTAGATTTTCTGTCAAAGGTCCACTGACAACAATACAGTACTTTATTTTGTATCCCTTAGTGTAGCATCTGGAATATTCCAGCTCATACAGTCTCTTCCATGGTCTCTAATGCTGAAATTCTCTGTGGGACAGGAGATTCACACTTATGGTGTTCTATCCACTTTGAACTTTGTAGAAGTCCTCATAAATCATAAATATGAAAAAAAAAATTCTTGAAAATGGAAGAAATTCTCATTCCCGTTGAATTGCTTTGGTTTTTGAACTGCTTTTGTTTTTTTGCCTCTTCTGCTTTTGTTTTTTTGCCTCTTTTATATGATGACTGTTGATCCCGTTGAGAATATGATTTATGGTATTTGGAAATTGTAAAGAAAAGAAAGCTTGGAGCTGGTTTAGTGTTTTTGTTTTTTATTGTATTTGCTGAAACTAATAAGCCAGCCAAAGTTTCAAATTGCGGACAATTGCTAATTGCGGATCGTTTTTTAAAGCCTTGCCTACAACTTCTCATGACCTTGGCCAATTTTTAGGTCTTGTTTCCTGATAGGTTTGTTGATGTGTACCTGGATGTGGATGTCAACGAAAGAATCCTCTCCCTTTCATCTCTGATTGTTAACAAGCTTTAGATAGGAACTTGAACAAAGATTTTTTTATGTTTTTTCTTCCTTTACTTAAGATACTTTCCCAACTTCAGAACGGAGATTTAAAGATATATACACGCCCACACATATACGAGAGGAAGGGAGATTTCTGAATGCAGTGTATTTCATACAGTTAAAAACTTTGGGTTTTGACGAACATTCTCTTGATTTTTAAGTTTTGACCTTGGATTTGTATGTCAAATAGATTGGAATGCTCAAATCCTCAAATTTTAATACTTTGATTTGATCCGGTGTTGAATTTGAATCATATTTCATTCTTTTTTCCTAGCATAAAAATAAGATGTCATATTTATATACACTATAACTTAAACCTGCTTAGAAAACTTAGAATATGACAGTGTAATTTGATCTATTGGGACAATACAAAATGTTATCTATCATAAATTAACATTGCAGTAAATATTTCTTATTAAAATCATCTAAATGGTGAAGTAGCACAGTTTCTGATGCTAGTGTTATCCTTTTTCTTTTCTTTTTTTCTTTCTCTTGACCAATTTAAGTTAAGAATTTTCCAATATGTTTGTATTATTAACTATTTCAGGTCTGAAGATTCTATAGCTCGAATTTGGAAAATTGTTGATGGAGTTTGTGACTCTAATGTGCAAAATGAACTAGTAAATGTTGTGGTGCGGCAGCACTTCAAAGAAAGCACCAATGAGAAAAGCAAGGAACCCACTTACTAGCAAAATACACACATAGGTTAGAACCCACTTACTCATCTATTTTTCATATAAAGAGTGTTGGTGTCGTCGTTGACTGTGGAATTTGACTGCTTGTGAAGTTACTATATGATCCATTTACCTTTGCTTTGGAAGAGGTGATTTTGTGTATTGTGTAGGGTGGTTATTGTCTTTTCATTGCATAATTAAAGGACCAATAGTATTAATAATGATGATTATGCTTGAGTGTTGTTTACCATTAAGGCTATGGAGGTCCTACTTGATTGCCACTATTTGGGTTAAAGTGGGATTATATTTTGGGTAATCGTGTTATTGAAAACTTTTTAAATGTAAAGTTTAGCGGGAGGGGACCAAATTATTCATAGAATTATTATTTAAAATACTTATTTGGTGCCTCATTATAATTTATAATTAGCTTTAACAAATTTTGAACTAAATTAATGACTTTAATGAAATCCCTCTCTTTTATTTGGCTACGTGCTTTCATCTTATTTTGGCTGGTTGTGGTTGTCTTGTCCTATCTACAGATATCATAAGTCTTGAAAAGCTTAAGAAATTACTTACTACTCCTTATGTCATATTATTATGTGGCTATAAGCAGAGTAGAAGTTTTGATAGCTCCCACACCACGGCCAACTCTATTCTTTTTAGGCCCAAACTCATAAAATTTTTGCTGCCAATTCTTCTTCAGTCTATTTAAACCATAGATTATATTGTATTTTTAGCCATGCTAGTTGTTACTTGTAGATAAAGTTCATCAATATATGATTTTTTTTAAAAGGAAACTTCGAGTATAAAAATGTATTATTCTATATAAAAGTTTAATTTTTATATATTTTTTATGTAATTTTTTTCACAGTAAATTATTAAGAAATATAATAGTTATAATTTTTGAAGTAATTATAATACAAATGAACAAATTTTTTATATATAAAAAAATGCTTTTTAATTTTTAGTGTATCTTTTATTTAATTTTAATCTTATATATACTTTTAAGAGTAAGAAATTACATTAATTGCAATATGAAAATATACTTGAAGTAGAAGAATATTATATATATGATGACTCATATATAAAGTCGAATGACTTTCAATGATAGCAGGTAGAACATCTTTTTTTTTTTCTTTCTTTTTTTTTACTCTAGAAGGACTCTCTGGGAAAATTAGTCAAATAGGTTTGACAGATTTGCTACATAATGAAAGTAATTTTTTAGGGAGGCTTCATCCAATCTAGTTAGGCTAATGGATTTAATTAAGATTAGGTCTTGACCGTGATTTTTTTGCAAAAATTATTAGTTTTAGCCAATATGTTATTTTTAGATTGGAGTGTCAATTCATTTTTAAAGAACATTGTTAGGAAATAGTTAATTTGACTTTGTGTAGTTTGCAAGTACATGTAGCCATATAGGATCCATCCTTAATTAGATGTTTAGGAATTGAACTTTCACGTTTTGATCATCACTCATTAATCAAATCAAAATAACATGTTACATTGCGGGGAAATTAATTAATTAGTCACTTGTGATATACAATGCCACAATCATTTTGGGAACCAGAGCTTCCGTTTATGGTTGCCCTAAAACCTTTTAACCTAGTTAAGTAACTTCAGTTTTAGATTAGTACCAAATATTGACCAACCATTCAGCCACCTAACTTTGTTTTCTAAGACAAAAGTTTGATAGGAACACATAACGCATTATATGCAAAATCGATCCTGCACATAGCAAAATCATTTCATGCATACAAATATGTTTAGCAAATATTTTCAATGACTATAAATTTTGTATCTTTTTGGGAGGAATTGTCCGTAATGTTTACTTATGTTGTACTGTAATATTTATATAGATAAGGTTGGTTTAGGGAGTTTGTCCAGCTTAATTTTTGCTTGTCTGGTAATGATAAATTTTTTTCCTCACAGTTTACTTTATTCTATTAGGTACACAAATGATTTTTATTATGTGTCTGTAATGTGAAGGTATACAAATTATAGCACACCATAGTATTCTACTTAATCATTATAATATATTTGCCTTCACCTATCTAATACTTGTGATCATTATCTTTTTGCCTATTTTTATGTGTTTAATTGATTATTTTGTATACAGAATTGTAGTGATTGTCTTAACGAATTGGCCTCAACAAAAATAAATGAGATAAAAAAAAGAGAATTAAAAAAAAATCTTTCTAAGGCGGTTCTTCATAGAACCGATGTAGAAAGAACAATATTCTAAGATGGTCCACTTAAGACACCTGTCTTAGAATGTAATACTTTCTAAGCCGGTTCTATGTAGAACCGATGTAGAAAGCAATACTTTCTATGAGGGTTCTACGTAAAACCGATGTAAAAGCCAATATATTTTAAGACAGTCCCCTCAAGACACCCGTCTTAAAATGTATTGACATTCTAAGACAGTTTTTTTGAACTGTCGTTGTAGGTCTCTTACTTTTTACGACAATGATACAAATACGGTTCAAAACCGTCCCGAAAAGTGTCTTACAACTGATGTAGAATCCTCTTTTTGTAGTAGTGGATGCACATGTAAGGTTGTTTATACTTGTGTACATTGATGGCATGATTCATATATACATATATACTTGTGTGATGCTATATGTTATAGATTGCATACATAAAATGGAGAATATTGATGAGTACTGTTATGCTCCTTGTTCCATTTGACATCACTTGTGGCTATTTCCTTTTCTTGCATATCAATTTACCATTTGAATAATGATTCTTCATTTGGGGGAAAGGAAATGAGATGTGTGTGTAGAAGAGAGGGATAGAAAAGAAAATAATAAAGAACAAAAGAAATAAGTGATGTAATGAGTAATGGAATTATGGTTTTTTTTTAAAGAGATGAATGATAAAAATATTTAAATATGATAAGTAATATAAAATGACAAGATGAGAGAGAAGTAGAGAAAAGATAAATATTGAGTTGATGACAACTAACAAGACATGAAGAACTCCTTGATATCAATTGCAGTAGGTTTATTTGGATCATGCTACAATGACACATAGGTTCAATATTTCCACGTTATAATAATTGAAATTATGACAAAGGATGCTACACCATGCTATATATATAACTTTTCTTTTTTACAAAATTATTTTTCATCTTTAGGAGGATTATGAAGATGGAGATGAATTGTGAAGCTGGATTTATGTGTGCACAAGTCTCATGTACAGTACATCAAACAGGTGGCTCATGCACAGGAACCAATGCCTAGGCTGCAAACAAAAAACAAATTGTGTTGACTATGAAAATGTTAAAAATGAAGATTATCTTATTTGTAATTTCGGTCTTTAGGCCTCCATCAATTGCTTCATGTTAATGTTAAAGGGGGCATAAAGAATATTCAATGTATATCTGGAAATTGTATCAAATTAAAGGGTACTAAGATCTTCAGACCAATTCATCTCTAGAAATGATTTCTTTAGCCTGCACATTTTTTTTATTTCAATTCAATTCAATATAGGCACCTATATTTGTTTCATTCCCCTCTATGTCAGTTTCCCTCCCACACCAACACACCTATTCTCAACTCAATATCCTTTATCTATCACTATCTCAAAAACTCACTCTATATCTCTTTAACATTTAGCACCAAATTCTTTCTGTTTTGCATAATATTATCAAGGTTTTCATTTAAATGAATATTCCTCAACTCGAACATATGTGAAGAATTATAAACATATTTCTGAGCTGATACACATGAAAGATACTATGAGGATTTGAAAGTGTCAAGAATAAAGCAATTTGGTAGGCCCAATGAAATACATAGTAAGTTTGGGAGACTTGAGCGCCCAAACAACTCCAGTCCATGCTCAAAAGCACATAATAGCTCATTTGAATATTATGCAAAATGTACCAATATCAAGATTATCAATGTTGGGAATGATGTTGTTCGCACGTGATAATAAATGGATATAGTATGCTTTTAATACACTAATTAATCAATTTAATTTCAAATTTATGATGTATGTACATTTATATGGTAATCAAACACAGAGATAATATTTTTAATTCAAATTATGATAAAGTATTTCTTATTTTCTGTCATACAAAACAATTAAAGAGAAAATAAGATTTATATTGACAGTGTAAAAAATTTAAACCGAGAGTGAACGCTAAATAAAATCAAGAATTAATTCATATCACTTTTACACATTATTTAATTGCTTAAATATGTTTTTGATCCTTAATTAATAAATAATCAATTTTTGTGTGTGCTCCCTAATAAAGTTTTGCTTTGGGTTGAGTCCCTAATGAAACAACAATTTTATTTTTGGTCCTTGATAATTTGTTTAAGTCACTTTGAAATTAGCGAATATTGTCATTGCTCCCATATAAATGAGTGAATTTTGTTATAGTCCTAACTAATAACAAATGAAAAAAATTAAAAGGGGATAAATACAAAATTCGCTAATTTATCAAGGACTAAAAAAAGTTTCCAAGGACAAAAATAAAATTTGTTAAATTAGGTACTGAATGCAAAACAAAATTTTATTAGGTATCAAACATACATTTAAGCTTTTTATTTAATTAACAAAAATAATATTCTTTTAGAAACTCGTTAAATAGAATATTTTATCTCAAAGTCAAAACTGATAATTTAAACACATATTAAATAAAATGAGTGCATTACATGGGTGTCTTTAGATGTTTTTGTTATCCGGATCTCAACACAATTTAAAATTGAAAGAACATACACCAAAGAAAAAATTGGATACTTTACATATAATGACATTCCATTTGATGGTTTGAAAAGACACAAATTATCGAACAATTTATTGTGAGTAGTTAATTACATCAAATCGAACAATTTACATTTCTTTGTGCTAGTCCCGCTAGATAGCCGTGAAGGTTTCTAAAGCTTTATGAAGATCACCTTCCATCAACATCACCGCATCACTCAAAAACCTACAACATTTCTACCAAATAAAATCGACACTATAAAGTGTATCATCTTCTCTTGTTCTCACCAAATAGATTATTAGACCCAAAGGTCCAAGACTAACTTTGTCCACACTTTAAAATTATTTTTTTTATCATGTTTGAATCTTTTAGTTGTTTCTACATGTTTTTTGGTCTTTTTGTGTATGGTTGGTGAATGAGAATCCACATGAATTAGATTTTTTGAGAAACTAATCAAGATAGAATTAGATTTAGTTAGACATCATATTGTTGGTAAATGTGAATTAATTTTTTAGCAAGGTACAAAATGTGCCACCAATTTTTTAGCAAGGTACAAAATCACCCATCATTGTTACAGCACCCATCATTTGGTTGAAGCCCATCACCATAATTATTGTTGGTACCAAGAAATGGTTCATCCAAGTGGTACTAGACATGATTCCATTAAGCATGTGGTCAAGGGTTTGAATCTTAACCAATGCATATATGGATAAAATCTTGTTGAGAGGGAGATCTCACCTGAGTGCCAACAGGTCCCTTGGAGGATATTAAAATCCCCTTGGCCGGGAACAAATATACTTATTTGCAATCATATGCAACAACAATAATTATTGTTGAGAAGTCTTACGGACAATGTGAATAGCCATTTAATTAGCCGCCATCAAAATAATGTTATTTTAAGAGTTTTTTTTCTTCTGTGAAATCATTTTAAGAGTTTTAATTATAGATTCTTATCGGTAAGTGTTCTAAAAATATTGGTTATGAAATATTTAGTACTTACAATTAATTACTAAAAAAAGTACATAATCATTTAAATTTTTATAACATATAATAATCATTTTATTTCTATTTTTTATTTTTTTAACCAATGTCATTAAATTTCATTGTAATTAAAAATTATTAACCCAATCTAGCTATAATTTGATTAGGTTAGGATTGAATCATGGTAAGTCATGTTCAAATTTAATTGCAATCTCATTTTTTCTGTTCCTTCTTCTACTTTCATTTACGTTTTATGTTTTTAGTTTCATTTATGTTTTCTGCTTTTGTTGAAATTATGGAAGGCTAAATTTCTAATGTTGTTTCCTTCTGAGGACGAAGCTAAACTCTCTTCGAGGTTTTGTTTATAATGTATCTTCCTGGCAGTTTTCCCTTTACCAATTAACCCACATTTGTTACTGTTAATCTATGCACGCTTCGTGTTCGATTAATTGCCTCTATGCTTAACTTATGTTCGTGCTTAATGAATGAAGGGTAAATTGGTGTATGTGTTGCTTAATCACATATTGACAACCCTAAATTTATTTTTTCTTAGTAAATTAAAAAAGGGTTGGACTAAGTGGTTAACTGTTAGGGACGAATTCTTCATAACCCAGGACAAGAGAATGACTTCTGAATCAGAGGAAACAACACGTTTTTACTATTATTAATTTCGTATTTCAATCTGCTTGTTCTTAAATTCATAAAACAAACACAACCCCCCCAATTGGTACTATTACTGCAAGTATATTATGAACATTTGGTTTATCATTGCTCGTTGGGAAACGATCTAGGATTACTTCCTATTTACTGCATTTTAATGTTTATTTGATTCGGGTACGACCTCAATCATTTTTATTAGGTTAGACTTTAGAAGATTAAATAATTATGTAAGTTTGTTATGGTTTTTGACAATTTTATCTTTAGGCTTCTGTCATTTTTGAGGCCATACTGCTTCTCTGGAAGACATTATGTTTGGAGACAAAGGTATTAGAATTGTTTCACTATTTTACTTTTATAGTAAATGCAATCTTATTCTATTGTTTGAGTAATACATTGTTAAGTGAAACATAATTTGTGTGTAAAACTGAGGGATTTGGGCAATTTTCTCAAGAGAAGGTATGCATTCCATGATAATTCTAAGCCTTACATGAATAATGTTTATTCCATTTTATCTATCCAGGTATTTTTGTTTTTGTTTATCTTTAGCTCTTCACTAATACTAGTATATGTTGTTTAATTTCAGGGTATATAGTTGGAAAGAGCATAAAGAGTGCAAAAGACTTAGTTCATTTCCCTTTCCCAAGAGAATCCCATTGTACTTTACTTATTGCAAAATATGTATAGACATAGAGAATTTCCCATTTCCATTCCTCCTAATAGATTCTACGAGCCTTCCATTTAAGTTTAATTTTATCACTTTTCTTTTTCTTCTTGTGTATAAACTCTTCTATCTTTACTAACATTTTTTTTCTCTAGGTTCATCCTCTGAGCTTCAACTCCTATTCTCCAAAAATAAAATGAAAATTCCTAATTCCCTTAAGCTGGTGGCACTCCGTTAAGCCCTTCCTAATCCTCAGATTCCCTTGAAATTGTGGAAACTCCAAGGATGTTAGATGTACCTGAATCTTAGGCTTCTGGCACTCCAAACTTTATTGAGATAAAATCCTTCTAGAATCTATAGAAATGAATGAAATGCCTAATTTGATGGATGAGGTAAAGAATAACTGAATGAGGAAAATACTCTTTGACATTCTAACAGCACACTGTGAGTGGTTTGTAATTCATTAATAATTGTCTCGGCACAAACTCACATAAAGAAAAATCATATTGTTGTTTGATCTAGGAACTTTGAATTAGTATGAAACTTTAGATTGCAAGATATAGGAAACTTATCCTAGTACGAACCCTTGGTTTCAATATATTTGTCTCAGGAAACAAATTCATATGGAACTAACCAATCAGAAAACCTTCAATTAAGTTTTATTAAAATCTATTTTTTGCTTAATAGTGCATGATTTCTTCTTTTTCTTTATAGTAGTTGGTTTTGGATTGTTGACTGTTCAATTATTGTTTACAAGATTGGCTTATGATGGTCTTCTTTGATGATGTGCCGGAAAGTTACAAGTTGCTTGCATCAAAGTTTTCTACGTGCAAGAAAACAAAGAGGGGAGGACACCATAAACTTATCACGAGTTTTTGGAGGCCGGGAGTGGACAAAATTTGCATTGTTGTTTTATGAAAAGTTTTGTGACTTCTGTAAAAAACAAATGAAATGTTTGGTGCCTATTTTTCTAATGGCAATGATGCAAAAATCTGACATGTTTTCTTGGCTTACTACTCTTGTTCTGTAGATGACATACTTTTGTTAAAGGATGAAAAATTGTTCTTAATAATAGTTAGCTCTACTTTTGTTATAGTCCTAACTAATAACAAATGAAAAAAATTATAAGAGAATAAACACAAAATTCTCTAATTTATCAAGGACTAAAAAAAGTTCTAAGGACAAGGGACTCAACGCAAAACAAAATTTTATTAAGGAGCAAACAAAAAAATTTGATATTTATTAGGTATCAAAAATATATTTATGCCTTTTTATTTAATTAACAAATACAATATACTTTTAGAAACTTGTTAAATAGAATATTTTATCTCAAATCAAGAAACTTGTTTTTTTTTTTGTAACAGTTTTCTAGTTAGTCAGTTAGTTGTTTTCTCCTTTATAACGAGATTTGTGTTTTGAGTTCAAAGAGGTTGAGAGTGCATTGAACTCCTTTAATTGTAAATTTTATTATTCGCAATAAGCATAACAATTTGTGCGATATCTTTTCAAATTCTATGATCTAAACTTCCCTATCTAAATAGAATTTCTCAAATATTTTATAACAAAAAAATGGAAAGCACAAACCACAGACCAAAAACAAGGTAGTAACAAACCGAATAGAAGAGGAAAGTAAACATAGATGTTTGAATTCTAACGGTTTGACACTGTTGGTGGTTTGGGCCAAGGTTATTGTGGCTGGAGGTAGGGAAGATAAGAATGAGAAAGGGCACAAGTTCCCCATTCATCCAAACCCATAAGACAAAAAGGGAACGGGTGCGAGTGGGGTTACTAGAGTGGAGCATGAGAGAATGGAAGGAAATTCGCGAGCTTCCACAAAACATTTGATGAAAGTTGGAGGTGAGAGTTGAAGGGGGATTTTTTATGTTAAAGAAAAAAAAGCATTTTCATATTTTAGAGTGATTTTGGTTTAGTGATTTATAGGGAAAGAGAAATGAGAGGGTGTATGTTTTTTTTATAGTAAATGGGGTACATATGATGACTGATAAATCAGTCTCCCTTAAGGGTGACCGTAGAATTAGTAACTAATTAAAATTTACAATACCCAACCTCTAAAATGTTATTTTTACCCCCAAATCATTAAAGTCAATTTTCCCATAGAAGAAAAGGCTTTTTTGCCAAAAATGTTGGACCAAGTCCCCTTGAGTACTTGTCATACATTTCTCTCAAAGTTGTATGGCATAGCCATATTATACCCTGAAATCGGACATAAAAGTCAAAAGTTATGCCTTATCAAATAACGCAATGGAAACATGATTCCATTCTAAAAGTATATAATGGAAACCAATGAATCATGCTTTCATTGCGTTTATGCAAGGTGGAAAAACACAACAGACTAATGTTTCCGTTGCATATATTTGAGGTGGAAAAAATACAACGAAAATATGGTTTTGTTGTATACTTTTAGAATGAAATCTTGTTATTAGGTCTTCATCAATCATGACTGCTACACTTAGGCCTTGATTAGTCATTAGTCATATACTTGGGCCTTAACAGACCTTGGTCAATCATCACGGGTTATACTTGAACTTTATTGGACCTTGGTCAATCATTAGTGTTATACCTGGACCTTGGTTAGTCATTAGTAGTATGCATGGGCCTTGGTTAATCATCATAGTTACACTTGAGCCTTATTAGACCTTCTTGAATCATAAGGCTATAGTTGGGCCTTGATTAATCATAAGTGCTACACTTGGGCCTTATTGGGCCTTGATTAGTCATTAATGATATACTTGCGCCTTGGTTTGTCATTAGTGTTATATTTGGGTCTTATTGGGCCTTGGTCAATCATTAGTGGTATACTTGGGTGTTCATTTACCTTAGTCAATCATCAGTGTTACACTTGACCCTTATTGGACCTTCATTAATCATAAGTGCTATAGTTAGGCCTTAATTAATCACAAGTGCTACAATTAGGCCTTGATTAGTCATTAATGATATACTTGCACCTTAGTTAGTCATTAGCATTATATTTGGGTCTTGGTCAGTCGTTAGTGGTATACTTGGGCACTAATAAGCCTTGGTTAATCATCAAGATTACAGTTGAGCCTTATTAGACCTTCACCAATCTTGATTGCTACACTTAGGCCTTTATGGGCCTTGATTAATCATAAGCGCAACACTTGGGCCTAATTGAACCTTGATTAGTCATTAGTTGTATACTTTGACCTTCATCAATCTTGAGCTTTTTGGGCCTTGATTAATCATAAGTGCAACACTCGGTATGCAACTATGATGTTTTGTTAGCTAGTGACCAAAACAAATTTAGTCGTTATTCCTAAGTATTAACAACTGTATTAGAAACAATCGCTAAGACAATTAATGTAACAGTCGCCAAATCATTCTATAGGTTTTCTGGGTTACATTTCAAAAATTTTAAACAATATTGCAGTTGGATTAGCAACTATGCGGGTTGCAACCAAAACTTTGATCACCAATACAATCACTGATTTGGGTAAATGACAAATGATATGTTTAGTTGCTATTGGTCACCAACTTTTGTTGGTCGCTGATTTTGGTTGTTATTCATCATCTTCTAGGAGTGAGTTTTCATTAGTAGAATCCTTCATATGATTGGGAAATAGAACTAGATGTTGCTCAGATTGACTGAACCAGTATAATATTTAGTGTTTCTACTTCTCTCTTAAGCTATTTAACTTGTATTATCTTGCGCATATCCTAACACACTTAAGCACACAAGTTTGTGTTAGAGATTGAGGAAGCTACATGAAGATTAAGCTTTGAAGCTTAAAGAAGTTTTGTCTTTTTACATGCCCAACTCATTGATGACATTTGTATTGATTGTTGCATCTTAGTCTTTATCTTTCCATATGTAAATCATGCATCATCATGTAAAGGTAGGAAGATTGTTTCTAAAGTTAGAAACTTATTCAGTGCATTAAACTCTTCATTTTAATCGATTATCAGACTATTTGTAATCAATTACACAACTCTTTTGAGAAGCTTGCATAGAGATTCTCATTTTGGTTTAATCGATTACCAGCTACCTGTAATCGTTACTCAGTTCAGTTGAGACCATGTCTGGTTTTCATGAGTATTTGCTTTAATCGATTACCAAGTGATTGTAATCGATTACTTCAATCTTGAAAGTGTTCCCAGAAGTGATCAAGAACACTTTAACCAATTAAATAAATAATCTAATCGATTGCATTGTTCTTGAAAATTTTCCAAGTTTCGGGAAGAACACTTTAATCAATTGAAATAATAATCTAATTGATTACTTCATCGAAATAATCGATTACATTGGAAATTTATTTGATTATAGGCAGTTATAACAGTTCATTGAATAATACACTTGAAACTCAGTTCTTGACATATTTGCTTGAGAAAATCATATCCCTTGCGAAAAGTTTTCTATTTTTATCTAGCACACAATTTAAACCCCCTTTTAGTGTGATATATGTTATTTTAAGAACACGAGCAAGAACCTGCCATAACGAGATTAGGTCCAAAGAGCATGAAGATTCAAAAGAATAGGTTATTTGCAAGGAATGAAGACTCACTGTAGCGAGAATTGCCCTCGCTATTATGAGATGCTGATGTGGCATAAAAAATAACAACTTTCATTAAAAGATCCTTTGTAATAGAATTTTGTAAGCCTCGAAATGGAACCCAATAATTACTGTCAAAGTCCATGTCTACAGGAAGTCAAATCCTATGATCAAGCCTCTGAGTTATCCTATTTTGGTTTTGGAAAGCAAGTCACAATTAGATCGGTTAAGATAGTTTTCAAGCAATGTATGAGTTAGGGAGGTGATGCAAAGTGAATCAGTCCCTAAGGAAGCCCCAACCCTAAAATGGCCGTCGTCCGATGGGTACACGAAAGTGATGAAGTTTCTTTTTCTACAAAACCTTTCATGTTTGTTGGAGTGAATTGGATGATCAGGCCGAGGGCTGCCCCATCTTCCCCTCACTCTGCTTTCCCCAATATGAACCTTGCTTGAGTCATCATAGCCTTTCTAACTTGGCCTTATCATTGTTCTTAATTCTTAATAGAAAAAGTATGTTTTCCCCATTTTGTAGTTTTTCATCCATAGTTTTGTGACTTTTTTCCATGTATCAAGCCATGATCCATTTTAACTAACTTGAAGTTGTCGGCACTGAATGAAGTAGATTTAGAGTATGTGGTTCTCCAATTTCTAATTCATTTCTCAATTTATGCAATCCTTTTCTACTTCTTTGCTAGAATTCATGCAAAGGGTTGATCAACCTTGCTTAATGAGTTGAGTTGTGTTGGAAAACAAGTTCAATTCTATATCTGACTTAGGAATGTGTAGGAATCTAGTTTTAGGAATGAAATTAAGTTTTTACATACCATAGATTCTCTGTTCATACTCTAATTGCTAGGTTAGGTTTACCAAGGGATTATGAATCAAATTTAGGAATTAAGCATCATT
This sequence comes from Glycine soja, assembly GCF_004193775.1. Taxonomy (NCBI): domain Eukaryota; kingdom Viridiplantae; phylum Streptophyta; class Magnoliopsida; order Fabales; family Fabaceae; genus Glycine; species Glycine soja. The sequence goes on from NC_041020.1 coordinate 12,371,760, forward strand.
TACCTACGAAATTAGCCATTGATTACTTGTGTTGAAATTCAGAATATGATTGGAAATCGAATAGCATACAATGAATTTTATGGAATTCACATCCAACACCACCTTTTTCAATTAATTTTTGCATTCTTCACTAAAAAACTTTATTCTAAAAACCAAAAATCATTTTCTTAATTGCTATAGTGAGAGCACCTTTTGGACCGAAATTGCTTTCATGCTTCTTACGTTTTCTTTCGCTAGAATGAAACCACCTTTCCTAGATATTATACAAGTCTTTGTGGATATGATACTCTTATACTTATCATTTCTTACTACACATAGATTAGGTAAACTTGCCTAGGTCATGAGTCAACAGCTATCAACATTTAACTCCTCATCGTGGGACCAGTATCCCTCAATCATCCAAACCAAGATGTGGATCCTTGACTTTTTTACAAACTAGGTGGATCCATAAAAGTATATAGCAAGCTAGTGTAGTTTGAAAACTATTTAACAATGATGGGTGATTTTGACTTTTGACATCGGTTGTAAGTATAATCGATGTAGAAAGTGACTTTTTTTGTTGCTTTTCTTACATCAGTTGTAATTACAATTAATGTCAAAAGTCAAAATCACTCCTCATTCATAAATAGTTTTGAAACTGCATTAGTTTGGTATATAGTTTTCATAACCACCTAGTTTAGTAAAAAAGTTTGGATCCTCGATCGCGGTTGCACCATGACAATCTGAATAGTGTTGGTGTACGAGTGACCCTTGATTCTTTGCACAAACTACCAAACAAAAAATCATTAGGCCACAAACAATGCATACACACACTATATATATATATATAGTGAGAGACACTCATGGTCTCACTTGTTACCTCATAAGTTAACTCTCGATTCTTATTTCACACAAGCCCGTTACAACTAGAACTCCCACAACTAAGCAGACTCATGCTTTTAAACTCAATGATTATTCGAAGTACACCCATACCATGGTATACTGATAAGCTTTCACCAACTGATGATGGTTCACATACTATGTCGAGATTGCTGATTTGACTCATGTGATCTAACATAACAACCCCTCATCACACGTCTAGGATGATAATTCCATGCAATCATCTCCTAAATGCCACTTTGTGGTCATCCGTTGTTCTAAGGACTGACTCCTCAATCACACTTCCCACCAGATCCTTTCATGACAGTCTATTTTCCTACATGAGCATAATTGCCTTAACATAGTCGCAACTCTCATAAAAAGTAATGATAGAACTGACATCCAACATGATCCACTCCATCTTTGTGACCACACGTCAAAGTGCTTCAATCCTTGATCAACGTGCATCTTTATTGGATGTCACTTCATCATTCTCGGTAACGCTTGATCCCCAAATTAAAGATTTTCTTTCCTTGATCCTCACCAACAAATAACATGATAAATCATACACCACACGCATGAATGATTTTTCTGTTGAATTCTGATATTCAAACTATGTTTTCATTATTGTATGTTTAAAATTATCATCACACCTAAAATTTAACAATTTCATAAGCATAACAGAAATATAACAATGGTCAAAGCATTAAGTTAGCAAATAATGAAATGCATTAAATATGTTATTCAAGAATGAATACATAATAAAATGTACAAGAAAATTTTTGCTGAGAGAAATAAGACACAAAAGAAATGAAACCTACTACAATAGGAAAAAATGGGCATGTATTATATTTTTAATCATTAAAATTTTTAGGATTTTTTATTCTAGTCCCTAACTAGTAATAAAAATAAAGGAGCATTGACTAGTAAAAAACGTTTAGGTATTACAAATAGAAATCCTAAAAAGTTTAGACACTAAAAAGATAGTAAACCCCCCCAAAAAATTATAATGTGTAAGTCAGTGATCATATTTGATACGAAAACCTGGTTGTCTCAAGCGCATAAAAGCTTCAAGAATGAAGATTAGATTAAAGTATAAAAGAAAAGTCTTTAAATCATTAAATGCCATCCTTCTTTTGTTGTGTTGACATTTATTATTTATTTAATGTTAAGTTTAATGAAATCCATAACTTAGTTGGATTAAAGCCAAAAGCATAACATCTGATTCAGTACAAATCTGTGTTCCATTACTTTTCGAGAAAAATCCATTTCCTTAGATAATGTCACGTGCGATGCGCAACCCAACAATGGCAAGTAGAAGTGTTCTAGGGTCCCAAACGAGTTAAAATCGGTGACAGAGACAATGAATGGTTCCCACGAGTTTGTGATCAAGGGTTATTCACTAACGAATGAAATAGGCATTTGAAAATACATCGTGAGTGAGACTTGCATAGTTTTTAAAATAAAACAAAGTGTTATTGATTTTACTTTTAATCTCTTTTCACCAATGATAGGGGGTGAAGACATAGCTCTTTTAGTAGAAGATAAGACATATTTTCAAAGGAACTAGAGAACCTTGTGGTTTTGGTGCTATGATTTGGATATCATCATGACTTATTAGCTCTTGTATCCATTTTTTGTGCTGTACATTACATAGTGATCAATGATGCACTTGTTATGTAATAGGGGCTATACGCAGTTTTTAAAACGGAGACACCTTGTGACATCAAATTTTCTCAAGGATGACTGCTTGAAGATAAATTTCACTATTGGTGTTTTAGTGTCGTCCATAGATTCTTCTAAGTTAAACACAATACAAGTTCCTGAATCAGATTTTGGTGAACATTTTGAGATGTTGTTAGAGGATGAGGAATGATCTGATGTTACTTTCTCGGTTGGTGGAGAAAGATTTCATGCTCATAAGCTTGTTTTGGCTACTCGATCAACCATGTTTGAAACTCACTTTTTTAATGGGACGAAGAAGGATGAGTAGCAAATAGTTATTGACATGGAACCTAAGGTTTTCAAGGTGTCACATTCTTTAAAAGTTCCTTTTTTCTCTATACTTTTGTAGCTGTTTTTTGTTCCACACAAGATAGATGCTATTTAATTCAGTTAAAATTTGGCTTATCATTTGGTTGGTTATCTAATTTTTATCGTCTCCTATGTCGAACAGGCTTTACTTCATTTTATTTATAGAGATACTATTTTGGAAGATGAAGAGCTCTTTATGTTGCATTTGTCATTCTTTTTTTCGTTGTCTGAATCATTTATAGCAAAGTTGTTAGCTGTTGGAAAAAAGTATGGTATGCCAAGACTAATGTTGATGTGTGAATCTAAAATAATGAGCATGACCTTGTTGGAAAGGGCTACATGCATGCTACTCAAGCTAGGCTTGAGTAGTAGTTTTTGTGCAGATGCAGTCAGCACAACATGCTATCTCATGAACTGCTCATTATCCATTACCAATACTTTAAGACCCCTATTGAGGTATGGTCTAACAAAACACCTGAATACTCAATGTTGAAAGTGTTTGGATGTCTGGCATTCTATCACGTAAGTGAAGGTACATTGGAGCCCAGAGCCAAGAATGGATTCTCTATGGGCTATGGAGATGAAGTCAATGGATTCTAAGTCTTGTCTCCATTTGAAAGAAAGGTCATTCTGGGTAGAGATTTCGTCTTTGATGAATTCTCTCTATTTTATTCTAAATCTGATGAAGGTTTGGGCAAGGCTAAGGATGTCACTAAGCAAGTAGACTTTAAGAGCTCTATAATAAGAAACATTAGTGATCGAGAGTAGTTTAAAGCACTAGATGAGATTGATTAGGATCTTTAAATGCACCCTCAAAATAAGAATTCAACACCAGTTGAGGAGACTAACAAGATGAGTCAAAACCATCTAAGGTAGCCAAAAACCACAACACCCAAAAAGTCACAAAGGCAAATCAAAGCTCTTGAAGACATGGTTTTGATAAAATGTCTTATGTGCTACAAATAGTAGAAAACATTGATTCATTTGAACCAACCACTTATAAGGAAGCAATTTCTTGTTCTAAAACCAAGGTGTTGACAATGACTATGAATGAAGAGATGGAATCCCTTCAAAAGAACTAGATTTGGGGATTTAGTTGAGCTACCTGAAGGCAGATGAGTAGTGGGGTGCAAGTGGATCTTGAAGAAAAAATCTGGACCATCCACTGAAGAAGTCCTTTGTTATAAAGCACGTCTGGTAGCTAAAGGCTCTAATTAAAAGGAAGGAGTGGACTAAAACAAGATTTCTCTCTAGTAGTTTAATACACCTCCAAAAGTGTTTTGTTGGCCCTTGTGGAAACTCTGGACATGGAGTTAGAGCAACTCAATGCCAAAACTTTCTTTCTCCATGGAAGATTGGAGGAAGACATTCTAATGCAACAACCTGAAGGTTTTGAGGTGGAAGGAAAGGAAAATTTTGTTTGTAGATAGAAGAGGTCTCTTAATGGCCTAAAATAATCACCAAGTTAGTGGTATAAGAGATTTGATGGGTTCATTCTCTCTCATGAATGCATCCAAAGTCCTTATGTGAATTTGAGATGACGGACATGGGAGTTTCTAAAAAGATTATGGGATGGAGATCAAGAGCTATCGAATCCAAAAAAAGCTATTTATGTGTCAAAAGGAATACATTCAAAAAGTACTGAGTCGTTTGGGGATGACATCCATAAAACCAGTATATACTCCTCTTAGTAGTAGTTTGTACTTTGTTTTATGAAAGTTCCTTTGTTTTTGTTATTTCATTTTCTTGTGACTTGTTGAAAAGAAAAAAAAAAGAAGAATACAAAAAGAAAAAATGGAACCAATCAAAGAAAAGAAAAAAAATGGGAGTATAAAAGCGAAAGTTCAAAAAGAAAAAGATTTGTACAAACAAAAAAAAAAGAAGAAAAGAAAAATGAAGGAAAAAATAAAAAAGTGTTGTGGTTCATTTTGATTCTAGTTAGTTTAATTTTGTTGTTCTTCACTTTGTTTCTTTGTTTCTAACCCTCTTTGTACTTGTTGACTTACTCCCGATTGTCCATCTTTTCCCTTAGTTTGAGCCTAAATATCCTTCTCATATCCACCCTTACCTAAGCCATACATTACAATCCAATAAAATTCCTTTTGATCTTTTGATGCATGTGTATTTCAAGTTGAATGAATTAGAATCTTGTGAAAATTTGGATGTTCTTGTTGGATCGAGTGGACTCAGAATAATTAAGAAGGGGGGGTTGAATTAATTATTCCTAGACCTTTACCAATTAAAAAATTACTCTTTTAAGGCTTTTACTTATATTGTTAAGAGAATATGGAGTAGAAGAGAAACTTAACAGAAAGTAAAAGCGGAAATTAAATGCACAGTGGAAAGTAAAAGAGTAGGGAAGAAGGAAACAACACACTAGAGTTTTTATACTGGTTCGGCAACAACCCGTGCCTACATCCAGTCCCCAAGCGACCTGCGGTCCTTGAGATTTATTTCAACCTTGTAAAAATCCTTTTACAAGCAAAGATCCATAAGGGATGTACCCTCCCTTGTTCTCTTTGAACCTAGTGGATGTACCCTCCACTAGAACTGATCCACAAGAGATGTACCCTCTCTTGTTCTCAGTCAAACTCAAGTAGATGTACCCTCTACTTGTACCACAAAGGATGTACCCTCCAATGTGTTGAGACAAAGATCTCAGGCTGTTAAACCTTTGATACTTTGTGAATGGGGATACAAAATTATTCTCAGGCGGTTAGTTCTTTGAACACTATTGTATAAGGGAATGGGAAGAATCAAAAGAATTCTCAGACTGTGTCGTTTTGAATTCTTTGACAAGGGAGAAGGGAGACACAAAAGAATTCAGGTGGTTAGTCCTTTGTTCTTTTGGAAAAGGGAGAAGAGAAACACAAAAAGAATTCAGGCGGTTAGTCCTTGGCGAATTCTTTTTGGCAAAGGGAGAAGAGAATGAAGAAACGAATAGCACAAGTTTTCAAGGTTTAGAAAACCAAAAAACTTCATAAGGCTTTTTGGTACAAAGAAGAAGAAGAAGTTCAAAGAGATTCAAGGCTTGTAAAGGATTGATTGAATAAGTGTAAAAAGTATGAAAGAATGAATTGAATTGAAAAATGCAAAACAAAGCCTTGCTTTTATAGACTCTTCATGTCTGGTCAAGAAGACCATTTAGAAGAGTTATAACTTTTAGAAAAACTTAAAACCAATTTGAAAAAGTCAAAACCCTTTTGAAGAGTTACATCTTTTGATTTATTCAGAAATAGTCACTGGTAATCGATTACCAAATTAGTGTAATCGATTACACAAAGCTTTTGTGTGAAAGGATGTGACTCTTCACATTTGAATTTGAATTTCAACGTTCAAAGGCACTGGTAATCGATTACCAAAAACATTGTAATCGATTTCAGCTTTTTGAAAATAATTGGAACGTTGTAAATTCAATTTGAAAACTTTTTCAAAACAATTTTGCTACTGGTAATCGATTACAACAATCTGGTAATCGATTACTAGAAAGTAAAAACTCTTTGGTAAAAGGATTTGTCAAAAACTCATGTGCTATTCAAAGTTTTGAAAAACTTTTTAATACTTATCTTGATTGAGTCTTCCCTTCATTCTTGAATCTTGAGTCTTGAATCTTGATCTTGATTCTTGAGATCTTGAACCTTGAATCTTGATTCTTGTCTCTAGACTTTCTTCTTGAGTCTTGAATTCTTCTTGATTCTTATCTTGAACTCTTGAATTGTTCTTGATTCACTTGAGTTGTTCTTTGATTGATCTTTGAGCATTTTGTCATCACCTTTGTCATCATCTTTGGTTATCATCATTGTTATCATCAAAACACCTTTGAATCACTTTGATTCACCATGAAGCTTTGCTTCTACAGTTCTAGTCACATGTGGTGCTCGAGTGTAAACACAAACCCATACACAATTGGTAAGCTTGAGTGTTTTTCGCTGAGAGATTTCTATCACCATGATACATTCTTAATTTTGACTTGACTACTCGTTCACTTTGCATTTGTGATCATGTGTTCATGGATTGCTTGTTACCTTGAGACCATTCTTCTATTTTCCATCTCTCTCATTTTTGTGCATTGTTAGGATCCATTCAAAAATATGTTTTCCTTTTTCATACCTTCTTTTAGTTGTGGTTATCTTCAAGTTTGATTTCTTTTTCTCATTCTTTCTTTTAGTTTTGCCCAAGAGTGTAAAAGATAAAGTATGGGGGAATTTGATTGAGCATTTGTAGTTTAATATTTTTCTATTCTTCTTATCTCAATTAACATCTCTTTGAACCTTATTTTCTCACCTTAACTCAATTTTGGTTTTAGGCAAATTATTGACCTTAATTGAGAATTGTAGCTAAATTTCAGATTTTATGCTTACTTGACCTATCTATCTTATGCAGGACCTAAAGGACACTACAGAACTCCAAATGGAACGTGTGAGTAGTCCATAGAAAAACAAGAAAAAGATCTTCAATTATGTTTAAAATAAGCTTTGGATAATTCTTCCATTTTGAGGATCAAATGAAGCTTGGAAGTCAGAACCTCTGCACTTGAACAATTGGGCTATGAGTTTGAGCTTTTGTTTTGTGTAATTAGTTTAGTTTGGTAGTTAGATAGTTAGTTAGTTACTAAGACTCTATATATTAGTGTTAGATAGTTAGTTAAGGACATAACTTCATTGTAGAACTTCAGTACACTTTATTTTGTACAAAACTTGTGCAAGCCTTCTCTTTTTTATCTTCTTCTCTCTTTTTCTCTCGAGTGTTCTTCATTCTTCTTCATCTTTTCACTTTTGTTCCACCAGTTTATTACACAAATTTGTGGTTTCTCCATTGGTGATGATCATGGAGGGTTAAAAAATTAATCAATACAAGGATCCACTCCAAGCAAAGCTAAATTGGATTCTTGGTTTGGTTTTCTACTCTTTGTGAATGTTCTTCTTTCTCTTCTATCCTATTTTTTATTTTCATGATTATGATTATGTTTATGATTGAAAATGGATTAGGTTATGGATTCATCACTAATTTCAAAAATTAATCACAAATTGTTTGGATGATTGTCCACTCTAATTTTTTATTTCAAACAATTTAGAGATTTGATTCAATTGAACTCTCTCTAATGCATTTGAGTGAACTTTTACATTGAACATCATTCATAGTAACTATGATAATTCTATTTGCGTTGGTTTGGTGAATTGGATTGATTCTTTTAATCTTGAATTGTATTCTGAGCTTGTTTTGTTTTGTTTCTTCAATTTTGTTTTTGTATTTCCACATTCTTTTACAATTTCCTACAACCAGTTCAATGAAATCCCCCCCTGTTCCGTTTATAAGTGAATGAATGTAGGAACCATATTGAATCATATTTCTAAGTTCCACCTAGGTTAATCATGTGCTACAAAATTTTAAAGTTTTATTTGTTTATTGTTCTTTGATCTAGGAACTTTGAATTAGTATGAAACTTTAGATTCTAAGATAGAGGAAACTTATCCTAGTACTAACCCTTTGTTTCATTATGGTTGTCTCGGGAAACAAATTCATGTGGAACTAACCAATCAGAATTATGTAAGAACTCTTGAAAATCTTAATTTAAGTTTTATTAAATTCTATGTTTTGCTTAACAATGCATGATTTGTTTTTTTTTCTTTACAGTAGTTGGCTTTGGATTGTCAATAGTTCAATTATCATTTACAAGATTGGCTTATGATGGTCTTCTTTGATGATGTGCAGGAAAGTTGCAACTTTCTTGCATCATAGTTTTCTACATGCAAGAAAATAAAGAGAGGGGGACACCATAAACTTTTCACAAGTTTTTGGAGGCCGGGCATAGAAAGAATTTGCATTGCTGCTTAAGGAAAAGTATGGTGACCTCTGCAAAAAAATCTAAAAGTTTGGGGACTGTTTTTCTTATGGTAGTGATGCAAAAAACCAAGTTATGTTTTCCTGTCGTACTACTCTTCTTTTTATGTAGATGACATACTTTTGTTAAAGGATGAAAAGTTGTTCTTAATAGTTGTCAGTTCTGCTTATATCTGAGTGATGATAATAGTAAAATGTGGAATTGTAGTTGTCTAGTTGGTTTATCACTATAAAAATCTAATTTATATATAAGAGATATTTCAAATGAGAATTTAAAATGAGAAATAAAAAGAATTGATTTTAACCATATAGTTAAAAAAAATTTAATGATTGAGATTAGAAATCAATTTTAACAAGTTACCGGATTTTCAATTTCCATATATCTCCTTCCTTCTTTCCTTTCTGACCCACTTGAAAAGAGTTTCAAATTAATTTTTCTTTGCCTTTTTGTTTGTTAATCATTCAGAATCTCATTCGAGAAATATTTCAAATTAACTTATCACACTCTCTCTTTTTGTTATGTTTTTTCTATTCTATGGCTGTTGTTATTTCTCTAGAATCAAATTCCTCTAAATCAATTCTCTTACTAGGAATAAAAAAATTAAGCAATGTTTATAGAACATGCCACTTAATGGAGAGAAGAAAAATGATATTGCCTAAATTCAGAGTATTATTCTCTAATTTCACATATTAAAAACTAACACTTTGAAAATTGGATGGATGATTCATAATTGTTTGAAGGAAGGCCAAAGAAACTTGAATAAAACAATACATGTGCACTTCCCTTTTCGTGATACTCAATCCTCAAGACTGGATGCACAAATTTACCTTATGACAAGGTATTATACTCTTATGCACAAGAGTGGACGCTCACAGAATATAGTATGTTAGATGCTAGGTTAAAACAAAGCATACTCACTATAGTTGTGGATGATATTCCTCTAACATAATATTCCTGACCACTTGTCAAAACCTCATTAGAATATTAGTAATTTATACTTATGTTATACATCAAAATCTAGGATGGATGAGACACATGGTCGTCTAGACCTAACATGAAGCTATCACCTGAATCGTGTTCCATATGTAGTTTCATGTATTTTATGGTATGCACCAGACATGACCTAGCACAATGTCAAATGTAAGAAATTGATAAATCCAAAACATTGAGTAAAATAAGTCATTAAGTTAAATTAAAAACAAATGTAAGAAAAAAAACACAATGTCAAATGTCAATGTCGATTGTCAATAGTAATTTTGTGCTGCTAAGTCAGTAGTAAAAATAGTCATTAGGAGAGTGTCTCTGTTGGTCATCTGCCTGTTGGTCATCTATCTGCTGGTCATCTGCCTGGTCCTGTTGCTGATCCTGATGCTGTTGGTGAGGTTGTTGTTGTTGATGAATAATGTTTGGCGCCTCTAAAGGTAGGAACTGAAGGACTACTAACTGAAAAACACGCATCTCCTTTTTTGATTGACACAACTCCTCCCTCAGGCGGTTAGTCTCTGCAGCATCTTCAGCGCGACTAGAAGATCCTTGCATATGCTGCATGAAGCTGTCATTTTTGCATTTGTAAGTATGAGCAAGGTCTCCAGTACCATAAAGGGGTCCCTTATACTTTGGTCCTGCAACTGCAACCCAACACCGACTCCTAAGTCTTTGTTCTTCAGCAGGGTCTAAGGGAGTGAGTTAGGATTCACCAACACTTAATGCAACATCAGACCTAACTTGAGATAGTCTAGCCTCAAATTCTTCCTATAATTCATAAACAATTATTATTCCATAAATATAATAAAAATTTTATAGAATAAAAAAATATGCAAGATAATGCTCTCACATGTGTTCGTTTGGATCTATCATCGACAAATTGACCAGTATCCTTTCATAAATGAGTTTGTTGAAAGACCTCATCTACATATACAGATCGACCAAGCTCCTTTGACTATTAACAAACATTTAAAAATAAACACTAAGTGGTAAATTAAACAAGTATAAACAACTATGTATTATAATTTTAATGTACATACTAAGCGAATGGTGTGATCCTGCAAGCTGATAGAACCACCTGTGTGCATACACCCACCCTTTTCAGATGCCCAATGTTTTTTGCCTGTGCACACTTGCAACGATACACAGGTGCATTCCAATGTGATAACAGATCATTCCAAACATGATCTCCAATCCAATATGGCCTTTTATTTTCATTTCGGTCATCCCTAAACATCTCAAAAAGTCTATGAGAAGCTTTCGAGTTAAAATCTTTTTTTATTTCATTCTCTTCCTCGGGTCTCCAGACCAATTTTCTCTAAAGTAAAACAAAGTAATAAAATTGTACGCAATTAGAAAATTATGAATTTTACAATTTCAGTTAAAATAAAAAATAGCATTACCATCCATTTCAACCTTTGAACTAATCCATTAACAAAAGAATAATTTACCTTAAAACACTAAAAAAAAGTTTTTGATGTTCTTTTGGAATCGCTCCCCATGTAGGCCAAGGCTGACCAAATTGTTGCCTAATGGACAAAGTGACAGCCTTTGCCACAACCTTAGATGGACGAAACCTAAATATAAAAAATAATTAATCAAAATAGTAAAATATCATGTCATGTATCATATATAATGATAATTATATAAATTTTGTAATACTTATGCTCCATTAATTAACGTAACCATAGGACAATTATTAAGAGAGGGGTCTTCCATCGCCAAATTTACAACAGCTTCATCTATAGGCATGTTGCCCATAGGCGAAGATGGGGAAGGTGTGGATGTAGGTATTGGGGACGGTCCACATGCATCAATGGAGGATGGAGATGGTGTGGATGCAGGTACCAGAGATGGTCCACATGCATTAACATGAGATGAAGATGGTCTAGCTTCAATTGGAGGTGGAGATGGTGTATGTGCAACATCGGGAGGCCTAACTGGGATAGACACAGAAGACGGGGATGGGGTATATGATGTTAGACTATCTTGAAGTGGTAATAGTCTAACCATGTATCATCTTTTCTTCGCAGTTGTCCCTTTCCCACTGGAGTCATGTGACTGGGCTGAGGAGGGTCAACGCCACCTGATGTCATATCTATATATAGAAAAATAATATTATAACATAAATACTCTAATAAAATATTGGGGTGGATGGAAATTAGATAACTAACGAACTTCCATATGACAACAAAAATAAAATACACTAACAATGTTTTGAAGTATTAGAAGAAAACAAACATGTCACTAATAACAAACATTATAACTGACTAACAAATATCAACGTCTAATCCTCTTTAAAATTGTAAACTTCAAAGTTATCTTCTACTTCCCCTTCATTGTCTTGTTCAATATTATTTGATTCTCCATTCAAATTAGTTGATTCTTCTTCATTTGTCAACAAATTAGCAGGGTTTACTTCTTCAACACCACCTCTTAAATCTTGCAATCCAAAAATACTTTCAACTTCAATGACTTGGTTGACATGTGACATTTCCTCAACTTGGTAAGGCACATCATCTTGTACATGATCGGATTCTATGTAACCCCTTGGCTTTGTTTTAATTGCTACACACCAACCACGTTTGTCCCTTCTTGTTGTTGGATGTGGCACACAATATAGTTGCCTTACATTATGTGCACTGATGAATGGGTCAAACAAATTATATTTTTTATCCATTCGAATTTCCACTGTGCCATATTTAGGATCTACCCTTGTTTCTCTACTCGTTGAATCAAACCAGTGACAATGAAATAATACTACTCACTTAGGATAGGTTGTAGTATTATACTCTAGCTCATATATGTGCTTAATGACCCCATAAAAATCATCTGCAGCTCCTTCTGTAAGGCCCTTTACGTGAACCCCACTATTTATCATTTTTTCCCTTCACTCCATGCTTGAGTATGGAATTTGTACTCATTGAGAAAGTATGTGTGCCATTCTTTAACATAATTCATAGGACCATACGATAAATCCTTTATATTTGTAACCTACAAATATAAAGAGTATGAGTAGTTATATTTTTTTTACCATAAAGTAGCAAAATAAAATATACAATAGAACCAACTAGGAAAATCCGCATGTAGATTATGAGTAGAGGCATTTGGTTGGGATTGCAAGAATGAACTGTCCAAATATAAAGTTGCATGAGTCAATTAGGGGGGGGGGATAATGCGTGTTGGACAAGTGGCCTTAGATATCTTAAGAAGGGGGGGGGGTGAATTAAGATACCACAAACTATTCCCCAATTAAAAAATTCTACTTTTAATTTAACTCAACAACCTAAGATTCCTTTTAAACAAGAACTCCTAGATAATAATGCAAATTAATCTTACCAAATAAAAATAATAAGCAATAAACAGTAAAGGAGTTTAAGGGAAGAGAAAATGCAAACTCAGATTTATACTGATTCGGCCACACCCTTCTGCCTACGTCCAGTCCCCAAGCAACCCGCTTGAGAGTTCCACTATCTTGCAAAATCCCTTTACAGGATCTGAACCACACAAGGACAATCCTTCCTTTGTGTTCAGATTTCTTTACAACAAGAGACTCTCGGTCTCTTAATCCCTTTTTAGAAATAGAAAGAAGAGAAGAAGAAATCTCTCTTGAAAGAGATAGATTGAACAATTTGAGCACTCAATTAATTCCTTATCGAATTGCAAGTGTATTGGCCAAGGAATTCTTAAGAGGATAAAATGATTTTGCTTTTTGAGAGGATAAGACCTTTTGTTCTGAAAAACTCTTAGGAAATTCGTGTTCCAAGTCACATATAAATAGACCTTTGATGGCCATGTAAAAACCATTTGAAAAGATGTGACCCTTGGAAATAATTTTCTGAAAATCTCCTCTGGTAATCGATTACAAGACTTGTGTAATCAATTACAGGCTTTAAAATTTGAATCAAAACGTTCAGTAACTATTGGTAATCGATTACCATCCATGTGTAATCGATTACACAGTGTAAAATTTGAATTCAAATTTCTAATAGTTGTTATAATTCATTTTGGCCATTGGTAATCAATTACATCCTCTGGTAATCGATTACGAGAGAGTAAATCTCTTGAAAAAGACATTTTTGCTTAAATTTCTTGGGCAAACCTTTTGCAGTTTCAATTTGGAATTCCCTTTCGAAAAACACTAGAGATCTTCTTGTTGTTGTATTTTGTATTCTTGAATTTTTGTCTTGAATTAAACTTGAGAAGCGCATTTTCATAAGGCATCAAAACATCACGATCATATGGCATCATCAAAACATCAAAGGCAAAGTCTTTGCTTCTACAATCTCCCCCTTTTTGATGATGACAATTTAATTCTTGAAATCAAGATACAAGCAATGTATATGCAAGATATACTGCGTTCACTCATTTCATACTCCCCCTATGTTTTGGAATTGATGATCACTTAACCACCACTTAATCACTTGATTACTTGATTTCTAAGCTTCTATACCACCCCATTTCTCTCCCCCTTTGGCAACATCAAAAAGCCAAAGTGCATGGTAAAAACAACACAATAGCATTCATATAATTCAATATAACACAGAATCACTAAAACCAAATATAATCCAAACATTCATAAGTTAAATAAACAATCCAAACATTCATAAGTCAAACCACATATAATCCTAAGCATAAATGACTAAATACCAAATACCGAAAGATAATGAAAATCCAGATAACTAAAAGATATAGCCAAATACACGTCTTATAATAAACGATAACTAAGAATCTAAGACTTAGAAGGCGGTGGAAGATCAAAGCACCGACGAAGATAAGTCACATCTTCTTCAAGTTGGGTGATGCGGGTATCCATGCCTTCAAAGCGACCATCCAAGGAATCAAATCGTTCACCAACATATGTGTAGAGGCCCCGTAACTCTGAAAGAACTTCATTCATAAGGGCTGTGGAATCATCTCGTAGAGGAGGAGGAGAAGGAGTACGCTCGTCTTGTTGAGGTAGCGTGTCCTTCTTCAGCCATTGACCATCACGATCTTTACGGTAACGAAATGAAGTTACAGCACCAGCACCAATAGCAAAGGATCGCTTGACTTGAACAAAAGGTTCACCATCAAGAGGAATTTGAAAATGACGGAGAAATAGGGTGACCAATTGAGGATAAGGAAGAGGTGCATTGGCCCGTAATGCCTTATGCATTCGGTACCTAACCAAGTGAGCCCAGTCGATCTGACGACCGGTAAGGAAAGCCCACATCAAAATCAAGTCCTCCTCAGAAGCTTGAGCCAAATTTGAAGAACGGGGAAGCAAAATTCTAACAATAATATAGTGCATGATGCGACAATCAAAGGTTAATGATCCGGCCAACAATCTAACGGTCATTTCAGCCTGGTCATTACAAACCATACGGCGAGCATCATGACTAGAATAATCGAATTTCCAGTCATCAACAATGGTGCCCTCAAAAGGTGCACCTTGACTGGGTAATTTTGTCAATGAAAAGAACAGAGATTGATCAATGATCATAGAAATACCATGCACCTCAGAGGAAATAATATCATCCTGAATTTTTAAATTGCTATAAAAGAATTTAACAAGTTCAGGGTAGTAAGGCAATTTTAAAGACATAAAATCAACCAATCCAGAGTTTTGAAACACTTGATAATAGTCAAATGTCTCATCATTAAAGAAATTTGTGTCTAGGTACTTAGGGTCTAAGATGATCCTAGAAGAAAATTGAGAGTTGTACCGTAGACGTTGATCATCTAAAGAAAATAGAGTAGATGATCTTGGATATGATAAGGAAGGATGAATTGGTGTTGTGGGTGCTTCAGAAGGTCCGTGGCGGCGATGGCTAGCAGCAACGGTGGTGGAGGACGTTCCCTTTCTCTTCTTCAACGATTCTGCCATTTGATGAAGTTTTAGTGAATTTCAATCGGTGGAATCGATATAGGAGTGAAAATGATGAGTTGTGGGACGTGTTTTGGTTAAGAATTGAGGGAGATATGAAGATTTAAAGATTTAGGGAAAAAGGGCACGAAGAGGAGAGGTTGGCTGCGCAGCGTGACTGATTTACGTGAGTTTTTATAGAAGATGACATGATGTAATCGATTACAAGGTTTGGTAATCGATTATAGGAGTATTGAGCCTTCTGATAATCGATTACAGGCTGCTGTAATCGATTACAGGCTATCTGTTCTTGTGTAATCGATTACACTTAAGGGTAATCGATTACCAGAACACAAACTAGGCTTGTTCTTCTAAAAATTATCTATGTCTATGCCAAAACATCTAACTATACCAATCGTATGTATTTAATTCAATCATTCAAGCATCAAACACACAATAATGTATCAATCAAACATAATAACAAAAATTTAAGCAAAATCAAGTAAGGTAACATACTTAACATAAACAATCAATCATTAAGCATAGATGATTCAATCAATCGATCCTTATTTATCCAAATCACTAATATCTAAGAGGCCTAATTCCCTTCTAATGGAAAAGAATGTTTCTTTGGGGAGAGGTTTTGTGAAGATATCAGCAAGCTGATTCTTTGTATCAACAAACTCTAACACACAGTCTCCCTTTAAAACATGATCTCTTAGGAAATGATGTCTGATTTCTATATGTTTGGTTCTAGAATGTTGAATTGGATTTTTGGATAGATTTATTGCACTGGTATTGTCACACCTAATTGGTATATGACCAAGATGGATTCCATAGTCAGATAGTTGTTGCTTCATCCATAAAATTTTGGCACAACAACTGCCAGCAGAAATATATTCCGCTTCAGCAGTAGATAAAGCAACACTGTTTTGTTTCTTACTATGCCATGATACAAGAGCAGATCCAATAAATTGACAAGTCCCACTTGTGCTCTTTCTATCAGTTTTGGATCCGACAAAGTCAGAATCAGAGTATCCTATTAAGTTACATGTTGAGTTTTTAGGATACCATAATCCTAAATTGATTGTTCCTACTAGGTATCTTATGATTTTTTTTACTACACTCAAATGTGATTGTTTGGGGTTAGATTGGAACCTAGCACACATGCATACACTAAACATGATATCTGGTCTACTAGTAGATAAATAGAGAAGAGATCCAATCATACCTCGATATTGTTTCATGTCTATAGACTGACCGGATTCATCTTTGTCTAAATAACAGCTAGTACTCATAAGTGTAGCCATGTGCCTTGCACTTTCCATATCAAATATTTTGATCAATTCTTTGTAGTATTTTGCTTGGTTGACAAATATACCTTCTTTAGTTTGCTTAATTTGTAACCCCAGGAAGTAATTTAGTTCTCCCATCATTGACATCTCAAATTCGCTTTGCATATCAAGAGAAAACTCCTTGCACAATGAATCATTAGTGGATCCAAAGATTATATCATCAACATATATTTGAACCAATAGAATATCATCATACTTTTTCTTTATGAATAGTGTGGTATCCACTTTTCCTCTAGAAAATTTTTTCTCTAAAAGAAATTTGCTTAGACGTTCACACCATGCCCCAAGGGCTTGTTTCAAACCATATAAAGCCTTTTTCAATCTATAAACATGATTTGGCTTATCTGATATTTCAAAACCTAGAGGTTGTTCAACATATACTTCGTCTTGAATTAAGCCATTTAGAAAAGCACTTTTAACATCCATTTGATAAAGCTTGAAATTCATTATGGATGCATAAGCTAAGAGCATTCTAATGGCTTCTAATATTGCAACTGGAGCATATGTTTCTTCATAATCTATACCTTCTTCTTGATTGTATCCTTTTGCAACTAATCTAGCCTTATTTCTAATGATTATGCCATGTTCATCTAACTTATTCCTAAATACCCATTTTGTTTCTATGATGGGGTAGTTTTCAGGTTTCTCTACTAGTTCCCACACATTGTTTCTTTCAAACTGATTTAGTTCTTCTTGCATAGCAATTATCCAATGATCATATATTATGGCTTCATTTATATTTTTAGGTTCAATCATAGACACAAAAGCCATATTATTGCATAAATCTTTTAGAGAATGTCTAGTTGTTACCCCTTTTGAGATATCACCAATAATGTTGTCAAGGGGATGATCTTTTGAAGCTTTCCATTCTTTTGGAAGTTCATCATTTGATTTGGCTTCTTCTGGAGGATCTTCATTGCTTCCTTTCCCTTTTCCTTTAGAATCTTGTCCATGAATATGCATTTGTTCTAAAGATTCTGCAACATCATCTAAAATATCCTTTCTCGGAGAAATAGCATTAGACTCATCAAAGGAAACATGAATAGATTCTTCAATAGTCATAGTTCTTTTATTATATATTCTATAAGCTTTACTATGCAAGGAATATCCAAGGAAAATTCCTTCATCTGACATAGCATCAAATTTTCCTAAGTTTTCTTTACCATTGTTTAATACAAAGCATTTGCAACCAAAAACATGAAGATGTGAAATGTTGGGTTTTCTACCATTAAACAGTTCATGTGGAGTTTTCTTTAAAATGGGTCTTATTAAAGCCCTATTCATGATATAACATGCAGTATTAACGGCTTCAGCCCAAAAATATTTTGGAAGAGGAGTATCATTCAATAAGGTTCTAGCAATCTCTTCCAAAGACCTATTTAACCTCCATTTTGTTGAGGGGTTCTAGGTGCAGAAAAATTATGTTCAATGCCATGCTTTTCACAAAATAAATCAAATTCTTTATTTTCAAACTCACCCCCATGATCACTCCTAATAGATATAATTTTGAGATTTTTCTTATTTTGAATAACTTTTGCAAGTTTCCTAAATGCTTAAAATGCATCATTCTTATGAGTGATAAATAATGTCCAAGTATATCTAGAATAGTCATCAACTATAACAAGGGCATAGTAACTTCCTCCAAGACTCATGATTCTAGAAGGTCCAAACAAATCCATGTGTAATAATTGTAAAGGTTGAGTAGTTGAAACAATGTTTTTGGATTTGAATGAAACTCTAGTTTGTTTTCCTTTTTGACATGCATCACATAGTCTATCTTTTTCAAATTTTAGTTTAGGCAAACCAACAACTAAATCTTTTGAAATCAATTTATTTAAGTGTTCCATGTTTATGTGAGCAATACGTTTATGCCATAGCCATGGATCATCATCTTTGCTAAGAAAACATTTATTATTATCTAGTTTTTGACTTAAGTCTATCATATAAACATTGTTAACTCTATACCCTATATGCTTTATGTTAGTATCATGTTTATGTTCAATAAGACATTTTTGAGAATCAAATGATACTAGATAGCCCTTATCACATAATTGACTAACACTAAGCAAGTTGTGCTTAAGGCCTTCAACAAGTAGAACATTTTCAATGGAGTTTGAAGAATCTGTACCTATTTTTCCAACTCCAAGAATTCTACCTTTGTTGTTATCACCATAAGTAACATGCCCACTTTTCTTGGGAGAGATATGTGTGCATTTTGATGAATCTCCCGTCATATGCTTTGAACAGCCGCTATCTATGTACCATTTCTTCTTCAAAGATTCCTACATGATTAAGTTTGTGACTTAGGTACCCAAACTTTATTGGGTCCTTGTGTGTTAGTGTTGACTAAAGATCCTTTTAGGACCCATATCATTTTGATATTGTTGCAATTTTTTCTAAAATAACATGTAGATGTGCCATGCCCTTTTCTTCCACAATAGAAACATGTAATGAAAGGAGAATTGTATTTTTGTGAGAAAGAAAACAAATTTTTGTAAAACTTTTGTTGTTTTTTTGGTTTGTATCCAATTCCTACTTTATCAAAAATACATCTTTGATTTTCTAATATGACATCTAGATTATTCTTGCCAATTGAAAATTTTGCAAGTGAATTTTTCAAATTTTTAATTTCTTCTACATATTTGCTACAACCTTTACATGAATTTACTTTTTCATTAGTCATAGTAGAAACATAATCTTTATCACTAGATTTAGAGATTGAAACTTCAGTTTTAAGAATATCTATTTCTTTATTTAATTTTGAAATTTCTTTCTCTAATTCTGAAATTGTTTTCTTAGATGACGAGACAAGTTTTGCTAGTTTAATTGATTCACTATGTAATTTAGCAAATGCATCTTGTAACTCATCAAAAGAAATAGATTTGTTAGAAGATGTTACCTCTTCGTCGCTTTCATATTTTTTGCCCATTAGACATAGATTAACCATTTCTTTTTCAGAATCATCAGACGATTCTAAGTCATTGTCATCCCATGTGATATAGGCCTTCTTTGCCTTCTTATCTCCAATAGTCTTCTTTTCAGACTTCTCTATCTTTCTCTTATAGATTGGACAATCAGCCCTCAGATGTCCGGGTTGATTGCACTCAAAGCATTTTGGGATTTGAGATGACTCTTCAGTTCTTCTTTTAGGTTTGAAGTTTTGTCTTCTTTGATTTCCTCTCATTCTAATAAATTTGTTGAATCTTTTGACAAAGAGTCTAAGATCTTCATCTTCATCTAAGTCAATTGAATCTTCTATGTCAGTTTCCTCTTGGATTGAAGATGAGGCTTTAAGAGCAATTCCCTTCTTCTTTTTATCATTTTCTTCATGTTGATTTAGTCTTTGCAACTCAATTTCATGTTCCTATAATTTTCCAAATAGAGTAGCAAGAGACATAATAGACAAATCTCTAGATTCTGTGATGGTTGTTACCTTTGGTTGTCATTCTCTACTTAAACATCTTAATACTTTATTTATAAGATCCTCGTTTTGAAAAGTTCTTCCTAATGATGCAAGATGATTAACTATATGTGTAAATCTTTTTTTCATATTTTGTATACTTTCATTTGTCTTCATCCTAAATAATTCATACTCATGAGTTAGAGTATTTATCCTAGATCTTTTTACATCAGTTGTTCCCTCATGTGTAACTTGTAGAGTGTCCCACATATCCTGAGCACTCTTACAATTTGACACCCTAAAATATTCATCCATTCTTAGGGCATAGGTAATTATGTTTTTATCCTTTAAATTGTACTGCACTAATCTTCTTTCTTCTTCAGACCACTCTTCTCTAGGTTTCTCTATTGTTGTATTTCCAGCCACCATGGTGGGTACATAAGGTCCAACTTCTATGGCTTCCCAAATGTTTAAGTCTATTGCCTCAATGAAAATTTGCATTCGGGATTTTCAGTAGTGGTAACCCTCTCCATTAAAAATAAGAGGCCTATTTATTGATTTTCCTTTTGGGAATAAGAAGTTTGATGAGGCCATTATTCTTGAAGCTTCTAAACTTTATACAAGAATGAAGCTCTGATACCACTTGTTGGACAAGTGGCCTCAGATATCTTAAGAAGGGGGGGGGGGTTGAATTAAGATATCACAAACTATTCCCCAATTAAAAAATTATACTTTTAATTTAACTCAACAACCCAAGATTCCTTTTAAACAAGAACTCCTAGATAATAATGCAAATTAATCTTACCAAATAAAAATAATAAGCAATAAACAGTAAAGGAGTTTAAGGGAAGAGAAAATGCAAACTCAGATTTATACTAATTCGGCCACACCCTTGTGCCTACGTCCAGTCCCCAAGCAACCCGCTTGAGAGTTCCACTATCTTGCAAAATCCCTTTACCAGATCTGAACCACACAAGGACAATCCTTCCTTTGTGTTCAGATTTCTTTACAACAAGAGACTCTCGGTCTCTTAATCCCTTTTTAGAAATAGAAAGAAGAGAAGAAGAAATCTCTCTTAAAAGAGATAGATTGAACAATTTGAGCACTCAATTAATTCCTTATCGAATTGCAAGTGTATTGGCCAAGGAATTCTTAAGAGGATAAAATGATTTTGCTTTTTGAGAGGATAAGACCTTTTGTTCTGAAAAACTCTTAGCAAATTCGTGTTCCAAGTCACATATAAATAGACCTTTGATGGCCATGTAAAAACCATTTGAAAAGATGTGACCCTTGGAAATAATTTTCTGAAAATCTCCTCTGGTAGTCGATTGCAAGACTTGTGTAATCAATTACAGGCTTTAAAATTTGAATCAAAACATTCAGTAACTGCTGGTAATCGATTACTATCCATGTGTAATCGATTACATAGTGTAAAATTTGAATTCAAATTTCTAATAGCTGTTATAATTCATTTTGGCCACTGGTAATCGATTACATCCTCTGGTAATCGTTTACCAGAGAGTAAATCTCTTGAAAAAGACATTTTTGCTTAAATTTCTTGGTCAAACCTTTTGCAGTTTCAATTATGAATTCCCTTCCTAAAAACACTAGAGATATTCTTGATGTTGTATCTTGTATTCTTGAATTTTTGTCTTGAATTAAACTTGAGAAGCACATTTTCATAAGGCATCAAAACATCATGATCATATGGCATCATCAAAACATCAAAGGCAAAGTCTTTGCTTCTACAATGCGAAGATAAAACCATAATTATTGAATCCCAAATGACATACATTGTGAAACTTACTCGAGGTATGATTTAACTTCAGCACAGTTAATCAACATATGAACATGGGTTTAGTCTTTCTCATCATCGGTTAACCAGTGAATTAACTTTTTCCCAGAAGGAGGACCTTGCTGGTCAAACATTGATAACATCGGTGGACGCCTTTTAGCTTAAATTGCAATTTGATTCCTAACATTACACGATGACAACATAAAGTTGTTGAAATAATGAGAACAAAAATAAGTTGCCTCACGATGTATGTAAGACGCATAAATGGATCCTTCCACCCGGGCCTTATTTTTCACTGCTCGTTTAGAATCGCCCATGAATCTACAAATTTTGAAGAAAACCAAGTCATCATCATGAGCATTAAAAAATGAATTTTAAAGAAAATACAATTATCATTTTACTACCTTTCAAATGGATACATCCATCTGTATTGGACTGGTCCACCAAGTCTAGTTTCATATGCCAAATGAATAGGCAGATGCTCCATTGAATCAAAAAATGCTGGGGGAAATATTCTCTCCAACTTGCACAAAATTAATGGAATATTTTGTTCCATTCTACTCAAGTCATCCTCCATCAAAGTTGTAGAACACAAGTCTGTAAAGAAATGACTTATTTCAATAAGTTGATTTAAGACATGTGGCGGCAATGAGCTAAAAGCAATAGGAAGTAAACACTCCATGAACACATGACAATCATGACTTTTCTTCCCATGCATGGTTCCCTTATCAACATTGGCACATCTGGCTAAGTTAGAAGAATAACCATCTGGCATTCGTAGTTCTTTTATCCATTGACAGACTAACTTTGTTTGGTCTGCAGTTAGAGTGTAATTTTCTTTTAGCTTTAATAAATTCCCGTTAGCCGCCGACTTCAACTTCAAGTCTTTACGCCTACAATAAATAGCAAAGTCCATCGTAGCCTTGTCATTGTCTTTTGTCTTACCACTGACATTCATCACAGTGTTGAATATGTTGTCAAAGAAATTTTTCTCTATGTGCATAACATCAAGATTGTGTTGCAACAAATTATCTTTCCAATAAGAAAGATCCCAAAAGATAC
The DNA here is from genome assembly GCF_004193775.1 of Glycine soja. Lineage (NCBI taxonomy): Eukaryota > Viridiplantae > Streptophyta > Magnoliopsida > Fabales > Fabaceae > Glycine > Glycine soja. Next base: position 12,394,938 of record NC_041020.1, read on the forward strand.
TTTTTTTGTCCAATGGAGCCACTCCCCATATCCATGTATATTTGGTGGTGGCAGACCAGTTTCTGTGACTTTTGGCAAATCCCTAACCCTACGACATACGTGTAGGTGTCAACATACGTATTTGCTCATCCCTTTCTACTTCTCCTTTTTTAAAGGCATTTTTGTTCCTCCTAAATGCATGATTAGTAGGTAAGAACTTACGATGACAGTCAAACCAAGAAGTTTTTCCCCTATTTTCCAACTAAAAGGCCTTTGTGTCCTCCATGGAATACGGACATGCTAGTCTACCATGTGTCCCCCAACCAGACAACATCCTATAAGCAGGAAAATCATTAATAGTCCACATCAAAGTTTCCTTCATCATGAAATTTTGCTTTCTTGAAACATCCTATGTCATAACACCACTCCATAATTTTTTTCAAATCATCAATCAAAGGTTGTAAATAAACATCAATACCAACCATTGGATTAAATGGACCTGGTATGACACAAGTCAAAAATATATAAGGTTTAGTCATACACATTTTTGAAGGAAGATTGTATGGGGTAACAATGATTGGCCAACAAGAATAAGGTGAAGAGGATGCTTGAATATATGGGTTAAATCCATTTGTGCATAAACCGAGTCGCACATTTTGTGGATCAATAGCAAAATCTGCATGTACCCGGTCAAAGTGCTTCCACGCTTCACCATCAGATGGATGACGTAACATGCCCGAAGATCTTCTATTATCATAGTGCCATGACATTTGGCTTGCAGTTTGTATTGATGCAAATAGTCTCTGCAACCTTGGTGTTATAGGAAAATAAAACATCGCCTTTACTGGAAGTGGTTTTTTGTTGCTTGTTCCAACATTCTTGGCATGATACCTGGGCTTGTTACAAAATTTACATTCGGTTAATGCTACATCATTGTCATAATACAACATGCAGCCATCCACACAACAGTCAATCCTCTTAGCCTCCAATCCTAACTTCAATAATAACCTCTTCGCATCATAAAATTTTTTTGGTAAGCCATCTTTTATAGGTGTTGCATCCAAAAGCATTTTTGAAATAAATTCCAAGCATTGGTCAGGAACATTCCAATTGGACTTGCAAGCTAAAAGCCTCGCGGATATTGATAATTGAGTCTATTTCCATTTCGTACAATGGTTCATTCTCCTCCCCCAATAAATTGTAAAATCTTTGAGTATCTTCATTTGGAGGTTCTTACATATTATTTGAGTTTGGAGCTTCAAATGTTTGAGGTTGTCTCAAAGCATCACACACCATGTCTTGCATTAACATAACTTGTTTATGTTGAGTCACATATTTTGCACTACTAGAAACATCCATGTAATTGTTGCCCTCATTTAAATCAACATGCGACATGTCTTCACCATGATCAGTCTAAATCCAATAATTAGGCTTGAACCCATTTTTATAAAGGTGAACCTTCACAACCCTATCCTCCAAAATCCTAGTGCAATCGCATTTAACATAACGACATCTGATCCCCCCATCATTCTCATAGAAATCTTGCTGACTAACTTTTCTTACAAACTCTTCAACCCCTTCGACAAAAGACTCTTTCAACCCGCTTCTACCACTATAACATCTATCGTACATCCAACGACGATTCCAAAGAATATTATTCATATTCTGTGTATTTAATAAAAGAATTAGGAACCTTCATGTTTAATCATGCATACTCTTAGAGTGATCTCTATTATATATTAGTAACAAGAATTACAATCATACTTTAGGTGGAAATAAAATGACATACATATAATGTTTGAGTTTCTAAATGAACAAAGCATGAAATATAAATAACAAAATCACAATCAGAAATGTACTTAACACATTCATAATACAAAATTTCAAGCAACTACAATAAAAAAAACCTCAACTAGCATACGTGTGAGTAATGAAGCAATCACCCAACACAATCTCAACTATGAAGTTGAGAGTAAGAGTGAAAGAAAAATGTTTTAAAATGGTCAGAAATTTTTCTTTTTAACAATATTTATCATGGGAAATTGCATTAAATGTGTAGAAACAATTTTTATCATGTTATAGGTGACAGTGTTATGGCAGTTTTTAGGGGAATAATTTAGAAGGTTCTGCATGCTTAATTAATTTTATAATAATTTTGTTAAGTTTTATAATAACTACCTTAAAAATTATATTAATCGCTTTTTTTATTTGTTGGTAGTGATAAAAAAAATTGTACTAATAGTGCATAAATCTAACTAAATCATTTCCTTAATTTAAAATTTAATTATAAATTCCTTAATTTAAATTAAAAATAAATATAATAATAATTTATAAAAAATGGTTTTACCAATTAAAGTATTTCCTTAAAAAAATTGACTAGATTATCAACTAAATAGAACCCCTAATTTATAAGGTGTAATATGTTCAGTAATATTGTTTGCAAGCATAAATTCAGACAATAGAATAGATGAAAAGAAAAAAGAAAACGTGTCTATAAGAAAATAAATAAAATATTAATGATTGGCATTTCTATCTTTATTATAGATCTTGTTTTTGTACTTTCTTTTTTTACCTTTGTATCACTATTTTCCAAAGTTGAACCAAAATACTGTATTAAAGCCCATAAAAAAAGGCACAATCTAACTATTATTTAGTTCCCTTCTCCCATTAACAAAATATATCTTACAACGCGGATGCATATAATAGCATAAAAGTTTGTGTTTAAATAGGTTGAGAGTGACTTGAACTCATCATATTTATCATAATCCAGAAATAGTTGTTTTGTGGTATGAACTAAAAATCCTGTAACCAAGAGAAGAATAAATATATAAATAGTGTGTCCAGTAAAAAAAGGAAAAGAGAAGAATATATAGTCAACAAAGCAACCAAAAGATAAGTAGAAAAAAGAGAAAATATAGGAAAAAAATTCATTGTGTTTGTATAGAAATCCTTGTCGCCGCCATCATTTAAGTTGCATGTGCAAGTATTGGGAGGGAGAGCAAGAGTAAAAGAGTAAAAAACATACGGAAAACATGTTAAGCGTATCTCAATAATCATAGATATCTTCATTCACTTTTAAGTTTATTAACTCAGAATTTGATAAAAAGAATAAAGGTATGAAATAATAAAATTAAAAATAATTTTCAAAATAAAATTAGGTAATGAGAATTGTTTCGATAATACTATAATTTACTAATTATATCGTATTTGTTTTAGCCAAAATTAACTTTTTTTTATTGCATAAAGAAACTAGGGGTATTCCGAAGTTTTTAATTTGAAATAAGTTCGTTTATAAAATTCAGTGTAAAAGCAAGTTTGACCTTATTTATTTTACTACACAAATAAATATTGAGCATTTAACAATTTGGCTTGGACAGAATTTTGAGCTTATTTCGTAACAATATTTTAGGACCTATTTTGTTAGATGATTTTAAACTTTACTAGTTCCGGTCTAGTACTCCAAAATAACTTGTTTTGAGCTTTGAGTTTATCAACTCATTTCGCAATTTTTAATAGGACAACTTACAAGTTATTTTGTTAGGATTGTCTTTAACTGAATATAAACTTTCAATTTCATCCCTAAAGTATTCCAAATATTAGAAATTATAATAATTAGTACACTTCTAAGTACTAAAATCAAGTTAGTCCCTAAAGGTTAGTAAAATCTAAGTACTTATATAACTTTATTCTTTTAGAGACTACATAACAGAGTATAGACAATACTTTAGAGATTAAACTGATGGTTTATTAGAGCTTTTAATAACTACAAGTCTCGAATTCTTGCATCCCGATCAATGCATCATCAACTGGTTGAGTTTTCTCCACAAAATGCCAGTGAAAATCAGGTTATATTTAAACTGAAAACAGAGATAGAAGCTCTCAAGGAAGAACTTGAAAAGGCAAAGGATTAGGATGATAAGTTGTCGGAGAAAAAAACTTGTATTCATCAGCTTAATGTGGAGCTTGAAGCTTCAAAGATGGATGAATCTTAATTTACCTCATCATTTTTAAACACAATAATGAGATGCTTAATTTACCGACCATACATACTAGCACAAATGCATTATAGTTGCAGACCGACCAAGCAAGACCTCATAACTTTGCCCAGGCTGCAAATTCTGCTAAGCAAAATTGAATACAATATTGTCCAATTTTGTTTGTTATTAGTATATCTAATTATAAACTATACAATGAACCATTATTGACCCCAAATGTTTTTATTCTGCTGCATTGCATATATATCTCACTTTTTTTTTATTATCTATTGTTATTATCAAGTAGTACTACTATTCTGTTCCCCACTCCATGTCCTGAGCACACTGGTATTTTATCTCATATCATTTCACTACTTCCAAAGATATTTTATCAAGACATGCTTGCCTGGATGTATTAGTAGGTAATTAGTCATTTCTATTTAATTATTCATTTACCTTTGGTCAATTTTAAGTATGACTAGCTTCCTAGATACACTTAAATACATGCTTATATTCTTCTATATCAATAATTTCCGTATTTCACTAATGACATCCAATAAAATATAAATTACAACATGCATTTTGTATAAACACAAACCCTACACCACATTGAAATAATAAATTAACTTGTATCACACCAGACCAAGGCAAACATCTCTTAATAAGTTCTGAAATCTGACCTTTGAAGCAAAAGCATTCTTTAAGAATTGTCATTTAAATTGAATTGATAAAATAATAATTATATAATTACAACAATACATCCATATTTCAAATCATTTCTTAGCTTTTCAAATCTCAATTTTGTGTCAATATTCTTGGATGTCAAACCTCATACATCCAGACTGTCAAACCTCAACCAATCATACATACATATATATATATATATATGTGTGTGTGTGTGTGACTTTAAACAAAAATTTATCAAGCAAAATCAATGGTCAAGCTATTGATTTAAGGAAAATAGAGTGCACATAACACAACTACCATCAAAATCAATGGTGAAGCCTACTGATTAAGGAAAATAGAGTTTACAAGACACAACTAACTTCAAAATCAATGGTCAAGCTACTAATCTTGTTAACTTGTTTTGCACCGTGTCTTGCAACTGTATTATGTTGGTTCTATTAAAAAGGATGAAACCAAGAAAAACATAAAATAAGCCTAACTTTTTTTTCTTAAAAGAGCTAAATAACTCTGATTTCATCTTATTCTACTACCTTTCTACCTTTATAAGGACCAACCAAAATGAAAACTATGTAGCATATGAAAGTCAAAATTAGTATATCTAACCAAATATTTATTTTTTTCTCTTCTATCTTCTTAATCGATAATTGATTAAGGATCCTGTAGTTAGTGAGTGTTGTTCTAATTATCATTCATTTCATTTGCAGAAAGAAAGCAATAAACAAGAATGGTTTTTCTAAAATAATGGTGTCACACACTGTCTTACTCATAATGTGGACAGGATGATAATAAGCATAACAAAATTGCATAAATAAATCATTATGTTTTTTCACTTTCTTCTTCTTTTATATGCAGAAATATTTCAATTATTATGGTTTTTCCATAGGTTTACAATCACAGTTCATAACATATTCAAACAAAACACACAGGTTCATAATGCCACAAGTTCAAAAGCAGAGATACAAAAGAAAGAGACCAAATTCATTTACCTCTTCAACTTTCAAACGACTGTTGTTGTTAGGAAATACAAAGGCAAAGGACAAAGAGAATGGGACCATGAACCCTAGGATGTGTTGTTCAGAAAACCCAAATTAGAAAAAAGAAAACAAAAATACACGAGTGAGCACAGTCAAAAAAAGAATGAAAAATACACTAGAAATGCACAAAACCTTAATTGTGAGAGGTGTGGGCACGACAATGTGGAACAATATCAGGGTGTGGGCTCACAGCGGCGGCGTGGCAACGCCGGTGATAGGATGGGAGCAAGCAACAGCGCCATGGGAGGAAGAAATGATATAAGATTGAAAAGTGAGTGAGAGACAATTAGGGTTGGGGTCGCTATGTTTGGGAAAATTTTAAAATTTCGACGAATGCATATTCCATTGAAATAATCCACCGGAAAGGTATCATATTTCTGACGGACCTATATCCGTGGGTAACCTTTTGTCGGCAATTTATACATCCGACAGAATGAATTCCGTGAGAAAAATTCTGTCAAAAATTTGGATATTTCCAACGGAATGAATTCCGTGGGAAAAATTATGTCAATAATAACGTTTTTTCTTGTAGTGTCATGCTTAAGCCCCAAGGTCTGCAACTTTTAGCAAATTTTGGAAGTCACTCCATGGCTCTCCAAAATGGCACCCAATGCTTCAGTAATTTTGAAAACACATAGTTTATAACATCCAAAGCTAGAGATCAACATTTAACATCAAACACATCACAAAATAAGGATTTAAGCTTCCCTAACCTATCGAAATCAATGAGCTAGCTTTGAGATGAAGAATAGGAATAAAGGAGGAGACTTTGTGTCAAGGTGAAAGCTTTCTATCACTCCTACAACAGTTCTACATCATCCACACCACCCAAAAACCAATAGAAAACATATTAAAACCTTAAAAATGAACACTTTTATGAAGCTTTGGAGGGTGTTCATGGAGGAAAATGAAAATGAAGAATGAGAGGGAAAGGAAAATGGTCTCTTACCACTAAAATCAATTTAAATTCGAAAAGAAGCTCAGAAACAAGGTCCTTTGTGCAAGGGAATCAAGTTCTCCAATAGAGGATTTTCTTGGAGAGGGAGAAGAAAGTGTGGGTGTTTTGTTCACTACTACAAAAAGCAGATTTAACATCGGCGTCTTAACATCGGTTGTTAAAAAACCGATGTTAACGTAAGCGCAATGGCATAATTGTAAATAATGTGCATCCGTTAACATCGGTTTTGTGAAAATCCGATGTTAACGAAGTGACGTTAACATCGGTTATTGGAAAACCGAGAGAGTCACACACACACACAGAGACATAGAGACACACACACACAGACAAACACACACACACACAGAAACACACACACACACACACATAAAAAAAAACACACACACACACGCACACATACACACACACACACACAAATACACACACACATAAAGAGACACACACAGAGTCACACACACACACAGACAACTGTTGATGTCCTTGTATGTTCTTGTATGTGATGAATGTAATATGCTATACAAACAACTATTGATGTCGATATTTGTCTATAATCAAAATTTAGATTTTGTATGTTCTTGTATGTCATCAATGTAATTTGCTATATAAACAATTGTTGTTCATGCTGAGTGAACCTTAGATTCCCATTTGAGGCTGAATGCAATGATTCTTGTGGACAATTTGCATTAGTCATTGTATTTAATCTTGAATTGTCTGTTTGGACAGTTTGGGGAGACTGGTATTTTTATGTTACATTCATTCGTTAAGGTTATTATTATTTTGATTAATTTTATGAAATTTCGGTACAATGCATTTCAAGTTGTTCTCTGAGTGCATAATTAATTATCAGGAAATTAATTTCACCGATGTCATGTCGTGTACTCGGAGACCAATGCGAGATGCTGCCGAAATTTAGTCAAATTTTTCAAAATAATGCTAACCCTGATGATCGAGGCCATACCCGAATCAAATAAACATTAAAATGCAGTAACTAGGAAGTGATCCTAGGTCGTTTCCCAACGAGCAATGATAAACCAAATGTTCATAACAGATAGTAGGAAAATAGTACCGAATTGGGGGGGTGTTTGCTTTTGTAAATTAAACAGCGAATAGATGTGAATTATAAAATATCAGAATTAAAACATGTTGCTTCCCCTTGATTCACAAGCAAGTCTCTTATCCTAGGTTACGAGAGTTCATCCTTTATCAGTTCAACCACTTAATCCAACCCTAAATTAAATTACTAAGCGAAATTTAACATAAGGCATTCATTATGTGATTAAGCAACACATACAACAATTAATCATAAACGATCATTAAGCATGAACGTAAATTAAGCACAGAGACAATTAATCAAGCACTAAGCATGCATGAATTAATAGCAACAAATTCAGAGTAATTAGTGAAGAGGGAAAACTGAATAAAATTTAATAGTAATAATAGAACCTCAAAGAGAAATGTGTTTGATCCTCAAGAGAAAACAACGCTGGAGACTTAGCCTTCCATTAATCAATAGAGAATGAAATTATAGATTGAAGAATGAAATTTTATTGCTGAAACGAAAAGTAAAAACTGGAATTGCAAAACGAAAAAAGTGTCTAAAAGAAGAAAAGCCTAAAACTAAAAACAAAAACAGGAGAGAGAGAAGAGAGGGGCCTAAACTAGAACCTTGGTGCTGTTATATAGTTTTTCAACCCCAAAGCTTACAAATCTGTTTTAAATCCAAGCCCATAAATAAAATAAAATCAAATCTAGATAAGATAAGATCTAGATGAAATAATATCTAGATGAGATCAAATCTAAATAATATCTAGATAAATAAACTCAAGATAAGATAAAATTTTGTAGAATAAAATAGTATGCCCTCTTCAAGTCCAAGCCCAATTCTGGATTCAAGCCCAATGCTTCATTAATTCCTAAAATTAGATTAAAAACATCAAATTAGCTGAATGGGCCCAAATAATAAAACGGCCTAATTAATTTGACAATTAAGACTAATCAGTACTTAAAATGGTGCAAAAAGGATCAAGAAATAGGATAAAATAATGGCACATCAAAACCCCCCCATACTTAGCCTTTTGCACTCCTGGGCAAAATGAAATAAAGAACAAAATCCAAGGATATCAAAGAGAGTCAAACAAAAACATTTACATATTTTTCAATGAACATCAAGGAATGAAAGGAATGGGTAACATCTAACATGAAGAGATCCAAAGAGTCAAGACATTCGTGAAAATCATCCAAGCAATCCAATCATGGCAAAATAGTAAATCAGCTCAAGAATGAAAAATGATAAAGCCTCACAAGATATACACTCTATCTCTCAAGTGTCTAGGCTACTATTTACCCTCAAAGCACCCATGAAAACCAACACCACATAAACTTGGCAAGATTCTACAATTGACAATCAACCCATAAACACAAGCACATGAGGATCAAAAGGTCTTTTAAGGTTGTAATGGGGCCAAGGACAAGGTAGGGAAAATATGGAATAAGTAGCTAAATCCCAAAGGAATAGAGGAGCAATGGGGAATAAGTGCATATTAAGAAAAAATAAGAAGACCTAAAGATAAAATTTAAACATAAAGAGTAGAATCAAGAGTCTCATAATTTTTTTTCTATTTAAGATCTTATTCACTCAACTTTATTGCTTTTCTTTTTCTTTTTTTTTCGAATTGATTCAACTTGAAACTTGAATTTTTATTTTTTATTTTTTTGAAATTTTTTTATGAAGAGTAACATTTGAGAACTAGCATATCATTCAGCAGCATGTCCAACATTTAACCCATATACAATGTACATCAGTATGGCCCAAAAATACATCATGAAGCATAGCCAACAAAACATGTTATCCAACAAAAACCCCCCCACACTTATCCCCAAAACAATTCCAAAGCTCCAAAATTCCTTAAGGGTAAGGTGATATCATGGTTTTTCACTTAAGGCTTGTAGTGAGCTTCAAAACAAGGAAAGGGAAACAAGGCTCAAAAGGGCTATCAAAGGAATTAATTCAAGGTAGGTCCATTTGGCTAGAGGCTTATAAGAACAAAATTGCCTAAATCATTTCCAAATATGCACGTGAATTAGGAAGCATCAACAAGAATCAAGCCAAGGCTATTGTGCAAGCAATCAATGGGGCAAAACACACCAAAAGATTATGATGATGGATGGCTCAAACTCTCACAAAGGTAAACTTATCACTTTCAAATTGAGTTTCAAAACTATCATGACATGTAGAGGAAAAACAAGGATTTCAAATCACAAAATGTCAAGAGACTTTTATTTTCAGAACAATTACCCATTTTTTGAACATATCCTATAATTCAAAGAAAAATATGCAAAGTTGTACATGCAAACAGAATTGACCTAAAATATTAAACTAGAAACCCAACAAAACTAACAAAACTAACAAATTTAACACAACTAACAAAACTATCAAAACTAGCAAAACCAAAACCAAAGAACACTCCCCCCCATACTTAAACAACACATTGTCCTCAATGTAGCACAATTAAAAGATTAAAAGCAATTAAACCATCAAATAGAATCGGACAAATGTAATAAAAGTAAAGAAGGAGATAGGAAAAGAAAAACTCCCTAAGTCATGGTGGAGGAAGAGTAGGGTGGAGTAAGGAAGTCTCTTCCACCACTACGTCCAGTAAAGAAGGGTTTGTCAGGAATGGCTTAAGTCGGTGTCCATTGACCTTGAAACTCTTGTTTGTGGAGTCGCTTTTGATCTCAACTGTACCATAAGGAAAAACATTAGTAACAACAAAAGGACCAATCCACTTAGACCTCAACTTACCACTCATGAGTCCAAGCTTAGAATTATACAATAACACTTTTTGCCCAACCCTGAAGTCCTTCTTAATTATCCTACTATCATGGAACTTCTTGGTCTTTTCTATGTAGAACTTGGCATTCTCATACGCTTCTAGGCGGATCTCATCTAACTCACTCAGTTGCAGCTTTCTTTCCTCACCAGCTTGATCCATAGAGAAGTTGCAGGTCTTCACTGCCCAGTATGCTTTATGCTCAATCTCAACTGGAAGATGACATGCCTTTACAAAGACAACCCGATAAGGAGACATTCATATGGGTGCTTTGTAGGAAGTCCGATGTGCCCAAAGAGCATCATCTAGCCTGGTACTCCAATCTTTCCTGCTTGGTTGCACAATCTTCTCTAAAATTCTCTTGATCTCCCTGTTAGAAATTTATGCCTATCCATTGGTATGGGGGTGGTATGGTGTGGATACCCTGTGTACAACCCCGTACTTTTTAAGCAAGGCATGCATTGTTTTGTTGCAAAAATTGGTTCCTTGATCACTAACAATTGCTTTAGGTACTCCAAACCTGCAAAACAGATTAGATCTGACAAAATCTACAACAACCTTAGCATCATTAGTTCTAGTGGGCTTGGCTTCCATCCATTTTGAAACATAATCAACTGCAAGGAGAATGTAAACATAACCAAAAGAGACAGGAAAAAGGCCCATGAAATCTATGCCCCAGACATCAAACACCTCATAGAATAGCATAGGTTGCTAAGGCATTTGTTGTCGCCATGTAATTGCACTTCCTGCTCTCTGACACTGCTCACAAGTACTACAAATCTTCCACGCATCTTTAAAGATGGTGGGCCAATAAAATCCACAATCAAGTACTTTGTGAGCTGTCCTTTGAACACCCAGATGACCTCCCGGTGCGGAAGAATGACAGAACTGCAGGATTGAGTCAGTCTCATGATTTGGAATGCATCGTCTAATGACCTGATCACTGCACAATTTCCACAAGTAGGGATCATCCCAAATAAAATGCTTAGCATCTCTTTTAATTTTATCTTTTTGAGCCTTAGATGCTAAGGGAGGAAAAACAAAAGCAACTAAATAATTGACAATGTTAGCAAACCAGGGAGTAGAAAGAGAATCAGAAATACTATACAGTATATATAAATGATCATCCGGGAAATCATCCCAAATGGGTGAGTCCTCATCAGACACATGTTCGATCCGACTCAAATGATCAACAACTAAATTTTGTGCTTCGCTCCTATCACGGATCTCCAAGTCAAAATCTTGGACCCAGAGCATCCATTGGATCAACCTAGGCTTTGAATCAGCCTTCTTCAACAAGTACTTTAAAGCTACATGGTCAGTATAAACAATAATGCGAGTACCAAGCAAATAAGAATGAAATTTTTTAAGAGCAAAAACTATGGCTAGTAGCTCTTTCTCAGTAGTAGTATAATTCGCTTGGGCAGCATCTAAAGTCCTAGAAGCATAATATATCACCCTAGGCAATTTATCAATTTGATGCATCACACATAAGCTCAAAAGGGGTTGTCCAGTCAGGTGCCTGGATGATGGGGGTGGTAGTCAGTGCTCTTTTGAGGCAATCAAAAGCCTCTTTGTATTTATCATTAAATTCAAACTCCACCTCCTTTTGCAACAAGTTGGATAGTGGAAGGGCTACCTTGCTAAAATCTCTTATAAAGCGCCTGTAGAATCCTGCATGACCAAGAAAAGATCGCACCTCTCGTACGCAAGAGGGGTAAGGCAATTGTGAAATAACAAAATTTTTTGCAGGATCTACTTCAATGCCCTTTTTGGAAATAATGTGGCCTAAAACTATACCTTGTTCAACCATAAAATGACATTTTTTCAAAATTTAGAACAAGGTTAGTTTCAGTGCATCTATTCAAAACCTTTTCTAGACTATCCAAACAAATATCAAAAGAGGATCCATATACAGTGAAATCATCCATAAACACCTCTATGCAATTTTCTAAAAAATCACTAAAAATACTAATCATGCACTGCTGGAAGGTACCAGGGGCATTGCACAGGCCGAAAGGCATCCTCATATAGGCAAAAGTGCCGAAGGGGCAGGTGAATGTGGTCTTTTCTTGATCCTCAGGAGCAATAGTGATTTGCAGATAACCAGAAAAACCATCAAGGAAACAGTAGTGAGATTTACCTGCCAGGCGTTCAAGCATCTGGTCAATGAATGGAAGTGGAAAATGGTCCTTTTTGGTAACCTGGTTCAGCCTCCTATAGTCGATGCAGACTCTCCAACTGTTCTACACCCAAGTAGGAATCAGCTCCTCCTTCTCATTTTTAATCACGGTGAGGCCGATTTTCTTCGGAACTACCTGGACGGGACTCATCCATTGGCTGTCGGAGATAGGATAAATGATTCCAACTTGCAAAAGCTTGGTTACCTCCTTCTTCACTACATCAAGAATTACCGGGTTGAGTCTTCTCTGTTGCTGTCTTACTGGTTTAGGCCCATCCTCTAAATTTATCCGGTGCATACATGTGGATGGGCTAATACCATGAATGTCCGCCAGGGCCCAGCCTATAGCCTTCTTATGCTTCTTGAGAACTGATAACAACTTCTCCTTTTGCTCATCAGCAAGGGAGGCAGATATAATTACTGGAAAACTTTTGCTCTCGTCTAAGTAAGCATATTTTAAAGTTGATGGCAGAGGCTCCAATTCTGGTGTGGGCGGCTGGATAATGGTAGAAAGAGATGGTTTCTCAACCTGTAACTCATAAAGAAAGTCAGAGGTATGTGTACTTCCTGAAACATGGTTAGTTCTATCTTACTCTAGAAAATCAATCTCAAGAGGTAAAACATCACCAGACATGTAATTAATATAAATTTCAGATTCACTCTCAGCATCAAATTCAGACATATGATCAAGTACAAATTCAGATTCGATACATGAAGAGTGACAGGCATGCAAATTAGAATGAAGATCATTCATGTATTCATCAACAACATGGTCAATTATTTCAACACGAAATACAGAAAGATCTTCAAATGGGTGTTTCATAGCATCAAGAATATTAAAATGAACAGTTATATCACCAAACTCCATAGATAGTGTACCTGCATATACATCTATCTTAGTTCTAGCAGTTTTCATAAAAGGTCTACCTAGAATGATGGGACTGATCCTTTAGAAAATCCCTCCTCCATATTCAAAATATAAAAATCAACAGGGAAAATCAGGTCACCGACTCTAACTAAGACATCCTCTATGAAACCAGTAGGATAGGCAACACTTCTATTAGCTAAATGAATTACCACATCAGTTGACTGCAAAGGACCTAGAGATAGAGAATTAAAAATAGACAGAGGCATGACACTAACATAAGATCCTAAATCTAGCATGGCATTGTCAAACTTATTGTTCCCTATAATACAAGGTATGCTTAATGTACCTGGATCTTTACATTTTTCAGGGATTTGGGGAACATATTTACCAATCAATGCGGAGACATTTCTGCCCATACTAATTCTTTCACTTCCTTTAAGCTTCCGCTTATTAGTGCACAGCTCCTTCAAGAATTTAGCATATCTTGGAATTTGCTTTATGGCATCCAGCAGAGGTATGTTTACCTCTACTTTTCTAAATGTTTCCAATATCTCCTTCTCTGTCTCTTCCATTTTTTTGTTGGAAATTGCTCTTGGAGGGAACGGAAGAGGGATATGCTGCTTTTGTAAATCAGAATTACCAGTGGGAAATTCACCTGCATAGAAATTGTTAGGTAACTTACTCTTTAAATTTTTGTCATCATCTTTTTCTGGAGTAGAGTGAAGTTTGGCAGGTTCATTTATGGATGAGGAAGATGTTGCTGGTTGAGGTCCTTGACACTCCTTTCCCGACCTCAATGCAATGGCACTCACATTTTTGGGATTCTGGATGGATTGAGAAGGTAATCTGTCAGAATTCTGGGATTGTTGTTGATTTAATTGTGTAGCCAATTGTCCCATCTAATTAGTTAAGCTTTGAATGGAGGCTCTGGTCTCTTGTTGAAACTGCATGTTTTGCATAGTCATTTGCCTCACAAGTTCTTCAAGGGAAGGTTGCGGAGGAGCCTCAACTGTTTGCTGTTTTTGGGGTTGTTGCTGTTGTTTTTGTTGCTACTGGATTGGTGGAGGAACGTATGCTCTGCTTGGGCCAGCAACTTTCTGAAAATAAGGTTGTTGTTGTTGTTGTTGTTGCTGCTGTTGTGAAGGATTTGACCATCTAAGGTTGGGATGATTCCTCCACCCAGGATTGTACCTGTTGCTGGAGAGGTCATAATTGTTCTGTTGTGGCTGCTTTTGCTGCTGAGGTTGAGGAGGTCTGTTGTAGATGTTTGCAGCATAAGCTTCAGGCTGTTCAATTGCTTCAGATTGTTGCACAGAAGGGCAAAGGTTTGTATGGTGGCCCACAGAGGAGCATAAACCACAGAGTCTGGCGACAGGTGCAGATTTTTTATTCAAGGACAGCTGGGTTACCAGGTTAACCAAGGCATCTAGTTTACCTTCAGGCTTCTTAGTCTCAGCTGATGAAGATGAATTCGTGGCTACTTCATGCACTCCTCTAATGACAATAGCATCACTTCTGGCACTAAATTTTTGGGAGTTTGAAGCCATCTTCTCAATTAAATTTCTGGCTTCAGTAGGGATCATGTCTCCAAGGGCTTCACCACTGGCAGCATCTATCATACTTCTCTCCATGTTACTGAGTCCTTCATATAAATATTGAAGGAGAAGCTCCTCAGAAATCTGGTGGTGAGGGCAACTGGCACATAGTTTCTTAAATCTCTCTCAGTATTCATATATGCTCTCTCCAATAAGTTGTCTAATGCCTGAAATATCCTTTCTGATGGTCGTGGTCTTGGAAGCAGGGAAAATTTTTTCTAAGAATACTCTCTTGAGGTCATCCCAGCTCGTGATAGACCTTGGAGCAAGGTAATATAGCCAGTCCTTTGCCACTCCCTCTAAAGAATGAGGAAAAGCCTTCAAAAATATGTGATCCTCCTGGACATCTGGGGGTTTCATGGTGGAGCAGACAATATGGAATTCTTTCAGATGTTTGTGCGGGTCTTCACCTGCAAGGCCATGAAACTTTGGAAGCAAATGGATCGATCCAGTTTTAAGAACATATGGGATATCCTCATCAGGGTATTGGATGCACAAGCTTTCGTAGGTGAAATCAGGTGCAGCCATTTCCCTTAGAGTCCTCTCACGGGGTGGAGGTTGTGTCATGTTCTCAGAATGCTCAAAACTATAATGCTCAAAATCTCCAATAATAGAATGCTCAGGATGCTCAAAAGGTACTAAATGATGTCTAACTAAACTATGAAATGTCCTATCTATCTCAGGATCAAAGGGTTGTAAGTCAGATGGATTGCCTCTAGTCATACACTATATTCAGCATGCACAACAGTTGCCTTCTTATGCAAGTAACAATGTAGGTTTGAACTACAGCTACCATTAAATGATATCCAAATGACTTGAAATTTTGTGAGCAGCCTTAAAATCATGAAAAGATGGCACAAAAATTTTCAGGCAAAAATTCAAAGTCTAACTATGGAAACTACCTAAGGAAAGTTTAGAAAAATAAAACAATAAAACTTGAAAAATAAAAAAAAAATAAAAAAAAACTAGTAAACAGGCGATTTTGACTAGCTAGAGACCTCAGTTGGCCTTCGACGGGCTGCCACAATGTGGGAAATTTTTTTCTACCCCAAATACATATATAATAGTAGTCATTCTGAAACCCGGAGCAAAAGTTATGGTCGTTCGAAGTTTTGCTAAACACAAGTTCTCAAATTTTTTTGAATCCTCAAATCTGGCCATAACAAGTGTTCCTGGTATTTTTCACACAAAATATGAGTCAAAAGAACCTACCACACAAAAATTCAGCCAAAAATAACAACCCGAACTATCAAAACAAAAATCGCCAATTAAATTGTCAACGGTCGTCGCTAATGTAATGTTGTGTGAACAGTAACATAGAATCAGTCTCTAATTCCGTCGCTAAGCACTATTCACAGCAAAACATAAAACTGAAACAAGAGAAGCGCTGAACAAGGGGTACTACTAAATTGCAAAACAGAACATCAAATAAAACAGAACAACGCACTAACACAATATACTAACACAACACGAACACACTAAACAAAAAAATTAAACGTAAAACAACTAAACATAAAGCACGAATCACTAGCTATTATGAATCTTTGGACCACTGCTCCCTGGCAACGACGCCAAATTTGATCGAGGCCATACCCGAATCAAATAAACATTAAAATGCAGTAACTAGGAAGTGATCCTAGGTCGTTTCCCAACGAGCAATGATAAACCAAATGTTCATAACAGATAGTAGGAAAATAGTAACGAATTGGGGGAGGGGGGGTTGTTTGCTTTTGTAAATTAAACAGCGAATAGATGTGAATTATAAAATATCAGAATTAAAACACGTTGCTTCCCCTTGATTCACAAGCAAGTCTCTTATCCTAGGTTACGAGAGTTTATCCTTTATCAGTTCAACCACTTAATCCAACCCTAAATTAAATTACTAGGCGAAATTTAACATAAGACATTCATTATGTGATTAAGCAACACATACACCAATTAATCATAAACGATCATTAAGCATGAACGTAAATCAAGCGCAGAGACAACTAATCAAGCACTAAGCATGCATGAATTAATAGCAACAAATTCAGAGTAATTAGTGAAGAGGAAAAACTGAACAGAATTTAATAGTAATAATAGAACCTCAAAGAGAACTGTGCTTGATCCTCAAGAGAAAACAACGCTGGAGACTTAGCCTTCCATTAATCAATAGAGAACGAAATTTTAGATTGAAGAACGAAATTTTATTGTTGAAATGAAAAGTAAAAACTGGAATTGCAAAACGAAAAAAGTTTCTAAAAGAAGAAAAGCCTAAAACTAAAAACGAAAATAGGAGAGAGAAGAGAGGGGCCTAAACTAGAACCTTGGTGTTGTTATATAGTTTTCCAACCCCAAAGCTTACAAATCTGTTTTAAATCCAAGCCCATAAATAAAATCAAATCAAATCTAGATAAGATAAGATCTAGATGAAATAATATCTAAATAAGATCAAATCTAAATAATATCTAGATAAGATAAACTCTAGATAAGATAAAATTTTGTAGAATAAAATAGTCTGCCCTCTTCAAGTTCAAGCCCAATTTTGGATTCAAGCTCAATGCTTCATTTATTCCTGAAATTAGATTAAAAACATCAAATTAGCTGAATGGGCCCAAATAATAAAACTGCCTAATTAATTTGACAATTAAGACTAATCAGTACTTAAAATGGTGCAAAAAGGGTTAAGAAATAGGAGAAAATAATGGCGCATTACCTGACGTATGAAGCTAACATAAAAGACAGTCTTCCTAAATGGGATAGGGTTACACCTATAAATAAAAAAGTGAGATTTTCATGCGTGAAATTGCTTAGATGGGTCGAAGTTGGATGAATCAAAGTCGCATGAGCCCAGAATATGAGGATGGCGTTGAGCAGTTCTTGCAATGTGCTTTAGAAAGAGGTCTACCAAATGAAGAAGGAAAATATTATTGTCCTTGCATCAACTGTTTGAACGGAAGACAACAACTACTGGACAACATACGGGAGCATCTATTGTGTGATGGGATTAAGAAGAATTACACGACGTGGATATGGCATGGTTAAGTGACAGACATGCAGAGTGGGTCTCAATATGAACCGTTTGATGTAGAAATGGGAGATCACTTGGAGGACATGATTCGTGACCTTGGACAAGAGTCTTTTCAGCAACCACACACCCCTGTGTATGAAGGATTGCAGAGTGATTCAAAGAAGCCTTTGTATACGGGGTGCAAGAATTCCTTAACCCTGTTGTCTGCGGTGCTAAGTTTGGTTAATGTGAAGGCCAAGTATGGGTGGAGTGACAAAAGTTTTACCTCACTGCTTAAGGTAGTGCACAATTTGCTTCCAAAGGACAACACGCTACCTAAAAATTACTATAAGGAGAAAAAGATACTGTTTTCGATGGGTATGAAGTATCAGAAGATTCATGCTTGCCCCAATGATTGCATACTGTACAGGCATGAATTCCAACAAATGTCCAAATGCCCTATCTGTGGGACTTCACGGTACAAAGTGAAGGATGAAGAGGAAAGTAGTTCTGATGAAAACTCAAAGAAGGTCCCTCTAGTGAAGGTTTTGTGGTATCTTCCAATCATTCCAAGGTTTAAGCATCTTTTTGCTAATGAGGACGACGCAAAAGACCTTACATGGCATGCAAATGGAAGGATTTCTGATGGAATGGTCCGTCATCCGGCTGATTGCTCGTAGTGGAAGAAGATTGATGGTTTGTATCCGGATTTCGAAAATGAGCCAAGAAATCTTAGACTTGGACTAGCCAGTGATGGAATGAATCCATATGGCACCTTAAGCACTCAACACAGTTCATGGCCAGTTCTGCTAGTAATTTACAATTTTCCTCCTTGGTTGTGCATGAAGAAAAAATACATGATGTTGTCTATGATGATATCGGGCCCAAGACAACCAGGAAATGACATTGATGTTTATCTAAGTCCGTTGATTGAAGACCTGAGAAAGTTGTGGGCCAAGGGGGTTTTAGTGTTTGATGCATTTCGCAAGGAGACGTTTGAAATGCGTGCAATGCTTTTTTGTACCATTAATGACTTTCCAGCATATGGGAATCTTAGCGGTTATAGTGTTAAGGGTTATCATGCATGCCCCATCTGTGAAGAAAACACAAGCTACATACAACTAAAACATGGAAGAAAAACAGTTTATAGTAAGCATCGCCATTTTCTAACACCCAATCATCCTTACAGACGATTGAAAAAAGCTTTTAATGGAAGTCAAGAGCACGATACTGCGCCAATACCATTGACTGGTGAGCAGGTATACCAGCAGGTTCAACACCTGAATACTGTATTTGGAAAGACCCAAAAGAAGGATAAAAGTAAGACTTGCATATGGAAGAAGAGGTCCATTTTCTTTGATCTTCCATACTGGTCTGATCTAGACGTTAGACATTGTATTGATGTTATGCATGTGGAGAAAAATGTATGTGACAGTGTGATTGGGACACTTCTTAACATTCAAGGCAAGACGAAGGATGGCTCAAATACCTGTCAAGATCTAGCTGAGATGGGGATACGATCACAGTTGCATCCAAGGTCTGATGGGAAGAAAATTTACTTGCCCCTAGCTTGTCATACTTTGTCCAAAAAGGAAAAGATAAGTTTTTGTTAGTGTCTTCGTCAGGTGAAGGTTCCACAAGGATACTCTTCAAATATTAAGAGCTTTGTGCAGTTGAAGGAGCTTAAGCTTGTAGGGTTAAAGTCTCACGATTGTCACGTGTTGATGCAACAATTGTTAGCCATGGCTTTGCAAGACATCTTGCCAAACAAAGTCAGGTTAGCCATAACTCACCTGTGCTTTTTCTTCCATGCCATATATAGCAAAGTCGTTGATCCTGTCAAGTTTGATGAGCTGGAAAATAAGGCCACAATTATACTGTGCCAGTTGGAGATATATTTTCCCCCTGCTTTCTTTGACATCATGACTCACTTGATTGTGCATCTGGTCAAAGAAATCAAATGTTGTGGTCTTGTTTATTTGCGGTGGATGTACCCGGTTGAGTGATACATGAAGATCTTAAAAGGGTATACAAAGAATCTATATCGTCTAGAAGCATCTATTGTTGAGAGGTACATTGCAGAAAAGCCATTGAATTTTGTTCAGAATACGTTGAGAAGGATAAACCTGTTGGCCTTCCTAAGTCTCGACATGATGACAGAGTGGGTGGTAAGGGTTCAAGAGGACTGCATGTGATCACTCCAAGTCTAGAAGATTTGTTACAAGCTCACTTGTATGTCTTGAACAACAGTAATGAAGTTTTGCCATACATACTAAAGCATGAAGCTTTAGTCAAACAGAATAATCCAAAAATGTCAAAGAATTGGGTGTTGAAAAAGCATAACAAGACTTTCTGTGATTGGTTTAAAGATACAATCTTTGCAGATGAAAATGCTTCAGAAACATTAAGAAAGCTAGCAAATGGGCCTAAAAGAAATGTTATAACTTGGCAAGGATACAACATAAACAAGTATTCATTTTACACAAAAGCACAAGATGACAAAAGTACAATGTAGAACAGCGAGGTCACCTTAAAGGTTGAATCTCAGCACTTCACAAGTGTGCATGATGTCAATCTCTGTGTAGCTTCCATCCCTTACTTTGGGTTCATTGATCAAATTTGGGAGTTTAACTATGTGAAATTTACTGTTTGTGTTTTCAAATGTAAATGGGTTGGCACCAACACCGGTGTGCACACCAATGATATAGGATTTACGTTGGTAGACCTAAAGAAACTTGCTTACCACAATGACCCTTTCATCATGGCAGAACAAGCTAGACAAGTATTTTATGTGCAAGACCCTTGTGATGAAAGGTGGTGCGTGGTTCTACAAGGCAAAACAATTGGTGTTAATGTAGAAGATGATGATTCATACATGGACACCTATGTTAGTCCTTTGTCCACACAAATCACTCCTAACATTGTCGGAGAAGAAGAAACTGACAACGTTCATGCTAATCGTAATGATCATGATGAAGGAGAATTAATTAACATCGTCTAATGTAATTTTCTATTTATATATTTGATTTTGCTAGATTGATTTACATAAGTCATACAGTTGTTTTTTGTAATGTTTATTAACCATAGTTTTTTTGTATAAAAGATCATGGTTTATCCACCTACCTCGCCTCCTCCTCCTCCTTCTTCTCCTCCTCCTCCTCCTCCTTATCCTCTTTCAAACGCATCAGCTTTGTCGGCTACCGTGAAGCGGACACGCAAAGCCTCACGTCTACGATCCTTGTCTACTAGACCACCTAGTGCTGAGAGACCTGTGGTCCACGTTGATCCTGCTACCAGCAAGGCCGACGGTCCCCACAGGAAGAAATTAAGAACATATTTGGGGATAATGACGCGTGATAAGGTGGACGTCACGTACGAGAACTGGAAGGAGGTCCCTACTGCTCAGAAGGACTTGATTTAGGAGGACATTCAGGTATTTTTCTTTTCTTATTTGATGTTATTTAATTAATAGCCAAAAAATACATTATTGTAACAAATAAACCTTATTTGTTATTGTCAGGCGAAATTTGAAATCCCAGAGGCTTCTGACAGTAGGACGAAAAAGAAGTTACTTTAGATTTTCGGTGAGAGTAGAGGCAGTTTAAATCAGACCTCACAAGGAAATGGGCCCTTGCAGCCGCTCAGGATGGTGTGGATGACACTGTCTATGAGAGATACGGCATACGCATGGAAAAATGGGCCCAGTTTTTCCAGACTCGCAGAGATCCTTCTTGGGAGGTATGTACCTTGCCATTTAAGTTGTTTTTCAAAAAACATTAACTTGTTATAATTCATTCTAGCAATTTGAAAGATTATTGTTTTATTTTTGCAGGATGTGCGGAAAAAGGCACAGGTCATCCAGAAACAAAACACTGCCCCCCATGTTTTGTCTCGTGGGGGTTATGAATATTTGGAGCAGAAGCTCCTTGCTAAGAAGACCAAGAAGAAGTTGGAGGAAGCTGCACAATCAGAAAGCATTGATGGTGTCATCGACCTTTCATGCCCCATCAGACGCCACGTGAAGTGGAAGATGGCCCACACCAAGAAAACAGAGGAGATGACGATTGAGGCCGCAAAGGAAATTGCCGAGAAGATTGTAAGTCATTTTCAACTAACCATTAGAATTATATTTCTTTATTTTGTGAATGCCATGTACACATGTGTCTTTTCTGTGCAGGATTCCTTTGAGGAGCAGGCGTCACAGGGATCCTTCATCCCCTATGGACGTCAGGATGTTCTCACCGCTGCTATTGGACGTCCAGAGCACCCTAGACGTGTCTGTGCTGTTAGAGCTGGTGTCACCATCAGGCAATACTTTGGATCAGCTCCATAGACGTCCCGCAGCTCTTCCTCGCTGCCTCCTGAAGAATTGCAGCTGCTGACCCAGCAAATCAGGGGCCAACTAGAGGAGTCGATCAAAGAAAAAGTGACTCGGTAGCTCATGGCATCGTTCAGCCAGATGCAGTCCCAGTTTCAGTCCCAGATGCAATCTCAGGGACTTGCACTGCCTCCGGAGCCTCTGGTTGGTCCCTCAGGTCCTTGAGTAAGCACAAAGGAGAGTTGTGTTGATCCCTCAGGAAACGATCCTGAGACGGGTGACTCGCGGCTTGTACATCGAAGCAAATTTTGCCCGCCTGGTTGCCCTGGGAAGAGTTTATGAGGGATCCACTATTGTTCATAACACTCCTTTGTTTCTTGGCCAAGTAAAGGTGGGTGTGGAGGAGGTTAAAGATCCAGATGCTCCCATTCCTGTACCCACTGATGAGGTTTCCTTAGTGGGTACTTTACTCTTACTATATGTTTCTTCTTTTTGAATTAATTCATTCAGCGTGCCTTAAATTAGGCCATTTAACTTTGTTTCATGAACAGACAGTTGTGTCTCCGGCAAAACCACCTCAAAAGCCGGATCCGGAGGTCGATGATCCACTTTATCTGATGACATTGACCATCCTAGAGCTTTTCTTGAGGCTGTGGAAGCAAAGCTTTCCAAGTTTATTTTGATGATGCCAAAGACTCAAGTCAAGAATCAAGAGTCAAGTAAGTATCAAGAATCAAAGAGTCGTTCAATCAAGAATCAAGATTAAAGTGAAGATTCAAGAGAAGACTCAAGATGTACAAGAACTTCAAGAGAAGCATCCTGATAAGTATAAAAAGATTTTTTCAAAAACCAAATAGCACAGTTTTGTTTTACAAAAGAATTTTCTCAAATTTTCTAAAGTTACCAGAGTGATTACTCTCATGTAATCAATTACCAGTTGGCAGTAATCGATTACTAGTGACCAGATTGGTTTTCAAATGATTTGTAACGTTCCAAAATAATTTTCAAATAGTGTAATCGATTACACTATATTAGTAATCGATTACAATTGAATCTGAATATTGGAATTCAAATCCAATTGTGAAGAGTCACAACTTTTCATAAAATACATTGTGTAATCGATTATACCATTGTGGTAATCGATTACCAGTGAATAGTTTTGAAGAAAAAGTTAAGAGTTATAACGCTTAACATGATTTTCTCAAAAGTCATAACTCTTCCAATGGTTTTTTTGACTAGACATGAAGAGTCTATAAAAGCAAGACCTTGGCACGCATTTTACAAGCATCCAAAAAAAACACATATCTCTTTCAAATCTTTTCTTACCATTGCCCATTGTTTTTCTTTGCAAAAACTCTTGCCAAAAAGCTTTCTAAACTTCAGTTTCAAAACTTTATTTTTCTGCAAGTGGAAATTCTGCAGAAAACAAAAGTGTGCTATCTTTTCTTCCTTTTCTCTCTTGCCAAAAGAATTCAAAGGACTAACCACCTGAGAATTCTTTTGATTCTTCCTTCTCCCTCTTGCCAAAAGAATTCAAAGGATTAACCTCCTGAGAATTCTTTTGATTCTTCCTCCTCCCTCTGAACAAAAGATTTCAAAGGACTAACTGTTCGAGATATCTTTTGTTTCCCCTTACAAAGATTTAAGGGACTAACCGCCTAAGAATTCTTTGTCTTAACACATTGGAGCGTACATCCTTTGTAGTACAAGTAGAGTGTGCATCTACTTGGGTTGTAATACTGAGAACAAGAGAGGGTACATCTCTTGTGGATCAGTTCAAGTGGAGCGTACATCCACTTAGTGTTTCGAAGAGAACAAGGGAGGGTACATCCTTTGTGACTCTTTGCTTGTAAAGGATTTTACAAGGTTAAATGAAATCTCAAGAACCGGTGGTTGCTTGGGGAATGGATGTAGGCACGGGTTGTTGTCGAACCAGTATAAATCTTGTGTTTGCTTTCTTCTTCCCTACACTCTTTACTTTTCCGTTGTGCACTTTTTATTTCCGCTTTACTTTTTGTCTAAGTTATTGTTTTTGTTCTTTACTTTCTCATAACTTAGTAGTAAAGCCTAATTGAATCTAGTAATATTAAGAAGGATAATCTTTAATTAGTCAAGACACATTAATAATTAATTCAACCCCCCCTTCTTAATTATTCCGAGGCCATTCAATCCAACAAGTGGTATCAGAGCAGGTTTCTTGTAGAAAGTTTAACAACTTCAAGAAAAATGGCCTCAACAAATTTCTTATTCCCAGAAGGAAATTCCATGGTAACTGCCATTATAGAATCTAAAAATCTATCTACTATGTCTCTTGCCACATTATTTGAAAAGTTGCAGGAACATGAGATGGAATTGCAAAGACTCAATCAAAATGAAGAAAGCGACAAAAGAAAAAGAGGAATAGTACTCAAAGTCTCATCCTCCATCCAAGAAGGTAGCGACAACGAGGACTTGGATGATGAAGAAGATGATTCTCAAGAAATCAAAGACTAAAGCAAAAGAGTAGAATGTCTCCTAAAACATTTTCTTGACAACATTATCAGCAATGTCTCAAAAGAGGTCACATCTGAACTATCTCAAGGCTTGATTATTGCATTCAGTTAAGTTTTATTATTGTGGCTAATTGAAAATAATTCCAAAATTGTTTGATTGTGTTTTTACAATGTTTAATTAACTATATTTAGTTTAAAGAATTTGAATATACATGATTGATTTTTTTTTTTTGTGTTTGTTTTTGCTTGATTGATATTCAGTGTTTGTTAGTTTGATAGATTGATTATATTTTATATTTGATTAATTGAGTTTTGATTTTTTTTATTAAGTTTTTATTGTCTTTAGTGATTGTGTCCAACAAGTGGGAAGTTTTGAAATTAAAAATTTGAATATTGGAAGTGGAAGTTATTGGAAGTTAAAAGTTGAAAATGGAAGTTGGAAGTTGGAAGTTGGAAGTGGAAGTTACTGGAAGTTAAAGTTGGAAGTTGGAAGGTGAAAGTTGGAAGTTGGAAATGGAAGTTACTAGAAGTTGAAGTTGGAAGTTGGAATCAAAATAAGTCTTAAACTCTCTTGAATTGTTTTATTCAAGATAATTGAGCATAAGCAAACACAAATTGTAACTATCCAAGCCTTAAGCAACATAAACACTACTCTTGATTTCTAGGTTGAAATTGTTGGTGCTGGCAGCTTGAACATACAAACTTGTATAAATTACTGGGAATTGGTCACTATGTGTTTTGAGATGAAACTTTTACTTAATTTTCTAGACATCTGGAACAAAATTATGAAAAAAGAACCAATCGATTTGGATTAAAGAAAAAAATAATAAAAATCACACAAGTTGGCATAAAAATCAGTGTCCAGGAAAAGAAAAAAAAAAGTGAAAGGGAAGTGTGCTTGTTGTTTTGGCTCAAAATTTGTTCTATAATTGGTGACTATTTTATACCAATCCTAGTTCTGAAATTTCAATTGAAAATTATTGTGAAAACAAGTGCCAAAACTAGAGGTTTCTTGAGTTTTTTTTTTCTACTCTACTCTAGATCCATTCTAGGTTTCTCTTTGAGTCCTAGCTTGCTTTTGTTTGCTTTTCATTGCTTTAATTGTTGAATAATCCTTGAAAATTTGTCTTGATAAAACTCTATTGGTTTAGCTTTCATTTCATTTTATTTTGTCTTTGGTTATTGCTTGTCTCTTTGTTTCCTTGCTTGTGAGTTGTCATATAGGGAATTGGAAAGGAGGATTGGTGTCATACCTTGAAGAATTTGAGTCAAGAAGCAAGGGAAAACCACCTTAAGAGCTATTGGACTAAGAAGCACTCCAAATTGAGTGAATCGCCAAAGAGAGAACAACCACCAAAGTTGAGGACCTTTTTGTAATTTTGTAATTGACAATTTACATACTTTCGTTGCTTTCAAATTTTGTAACAAAAAGGCCTTTCATTGGAAGTAAGTTGGGAGCCTCCAATGGTCACCCTACTTCCATTTGTGTGTAATAATTTTAGGCAATTTTCCCTTAGGATTGTGAGTGTTTTGTTGGGAACCTTAAATGTGGTCATCCAAACACTCTTAGGATTCGCCTAGTTTACATTTCTTGCTTACTTTCATAGCTTATTTCCTTTACCTTCCATTGTCAAACCGCCTAGATAGCTTGCCTTTTACCAATTAGTTTTTACCTTATCTTTCACACCTCTTTTAGTTTTTATTTTGGCTAGTTTCAACCATAGTTTCTTTTACCTTTTGTTTTCAAACCCCCAACAAGAAAGAACCACAACTTAGAAACCACCATGAGTCTTCATTCTTCATCTAGTATTAATAGTGAGGGTTCTACTCCTAAGGACCCCTTGTATAAGATATTAGATGAGTTGAGATCCCTTAAGTTGTGGAAAGAAAAACAAGAGAGAAAAGAAAAAGGAAAAAAAAGAGTGAAAGAAATAAGTCAAGATGAAAAATAGAAAATAAGGGAAGAAGAAAGAAGGAAAATACTAAAAGAGTTAAGAAAAGAAAAACATGCCTCCTATAGTAGTCATAACTCTTGCAAGAGCCTAAGTGAAGAACTTCGTGACTATTATGAAGGAAGGCATAGGTCACATCTTAGACCTCACTCCCATATGAGAGAAAAGGAAAGAAAGCCTCAAAAGGCTAACATTAACCTCATATACTTCCATGGGAAGGACAATGTAGCGGCTAACTTAGATTGGGAAATAAGGGTAGAGCAACAACTTAAAAGGAAGCCTACTTCAAAATCTTATGGCTCTCACTCTTATCCAAAGAAATACCAAGGTCAAGGCATCTTAGGGGTGACACCTTCTAAGCCCAAAGATGATAAGGGGAAGACAATAGAAAAGCAACCCCTTAAGGCTAGTATGCAAGAGAAAACTAGCTCTATAAAATGCTTTAAATGTCTTGGAAGAGGGCACATTACTTCTCAATGTCCCACCAAGAAAACCATGATTATGAGGGGCCAAGACATTTATAGTAGCCAAGATGAGGCTACTACTTCACCTTCCTCTAGTGAAAGTGAAGAAGCAAAAGAGGAAGAATCTAATAAAGAGATCTACCCCCAAGAAAAAGGACAATCTTTAATGGTTAAGGAGGAGTGTAAGGAGGTAAGTGTCTCCTCCAAGAGGTTAGCTAAGAAGGAAAGACATTTTGAAATAAAGACAAATATTAAAGAAATTTCCCCTCTTAAACAACCTCCACATTTTCTCCTTTGTAAAAAGACACTTGTTAGCATTGCCACACCTCTTAGGCTTGAGTTTATTCCTCAAGTAAAGGAGTTGTTGGATGAGGGTTTGGTTCGCAAGAGCTTAAATCCTTGTGCTTTATTGGTGTCCAAAATAGGTATTATTAGGCACCAAATCCATAAAATAGATGGTATGATGAATGCTTTTAGTGGTGCAACACTCTTTTGTAAAATCACTCGTGCACCCAACATCTTCATGATTTGTGTACATAGGGACTCATTAGGTAGGTTTGTTCTTATTTTTAGTTTTAATACAAACTTAGGTACTCATATGGGACACCTTAGGTTTGTCATACTTTTTGGTAGGAATAATCAACATGAAAATACAGAAAAAGGTATGTTCTGTTGCATTACTTTTCTTAATTTTTTAAATAGTGATCAATGGGTTCCCATGAATCCTAAGAGAATCAAGGTCATTGCTGAGTGGCCCACTCCACCTAGTATAAGAAAAATTTGGGGCTTCCATGACTTAACAAACTTTTACAAAAGGTTTGTCCCATATTTTTCTATACTTGTAGCACCACTCATTGATTTGGTGAGGAACCATGTTCCTTCATGGGAAGATGCTCAGGAAATGGGTTTTCAGACCTTACCTTACTTCAAATTCCCAAACACGACTAATATGTATGTTTTTGTTCTTTTTATAGGTGTTGGGGGGAAAAGCCTAGAGTTTCAAGAACCTCGGGATTTGAGGTCAAATCCTTTTCAAGGGAGAGGGAATGATGCAATCCTACCCCGCAAGGGCATTGGATAGAAGACTCCAAGTAGATTGGGCCAGAGATGCAAGAAAAGACCCTAAGATTCTCACAAGCCTTAGGATAGATTTTGGGCCCATGGGCTAAGTATGAGCCCACTTATCTTTGTACATATTAGATTAAGGTTTCATTATTTTTGGGCCTTGTATTTAGGGCTCCATAATGTTGGTAGGGTACCCTAGAAATATAGGATTTTTCAGCCCTTGTATTTTAGGCCACCTAGACTAGTTTTTGTATTAAGGGTAGTTTTGTAATTTCACATGCACTAAGTGAATATTTGATGTGTGTGTTGGGAAATAAATTTAATTGAATTGGTAGAAGCTCAATCCAATTAAATTTTAGAGGGGGAGGTGAGCATTTGCTTACTATACCCCATTGCCACATCATATAGTCACACTTTGTGCATGTCCTTCATGCTTTACATGCCTCATGACACCTAAGCACACTTAGTGGAGAATCTTGGAATTGATCTTGGATTAGTGGGCTGAACCATAACTAAAATTCACTAATCATAATTAGTGAAATTTTGGCTCCAAAATTTGGCTCCGCAAATTCAATTTCAAATTCAAGTGAAATTTGAATAGAAATTCAAATTTCCCTCCAATTTTGTGTGACACTTAGGCTATAAATAGAGGTCATGTGTGTGCATTTTTGGAAATTTGATCATTTGAATATTAAACTTCAGATTTCAAATCTATTTTAGAGCACAAAATTTCGTGTTCTTCTCTCCCTCTCCCTTCATTCATCTCCTTCTTCCTCCAAGCTCTTATCCATGGCCTCCTATGGTGGGGAGCTTCTTCTAGACTCATCTTCTCCTTGAAGTGGCGTCTCCTCTCTCTCTTCCTTCTCCATTCCACTGTCATTCATCTTCCAAGAAGCAAAGAAATTCATTTATGAAGAAGATTCTAGGCTTACAAGCTCCAATGGAGCTTACACCAGCGTGGAAGAACTTAGTGTTGTTATTTTCAAGCTTGACCCATTACTCTCTCAATTTTTGGTATTGGTGCATCTCCTTTTGATAAAGGATTTGATCGTACTGCTGCTGCTAGAAATCACGCTTTTAGGGCATCTCCAATACAAGATCTAATTTTGAGTTCTTAATCACCTTTTTGTTAGATCCTGCCTTGCTACATCACTCATAAGATCTCCTATATTTTTTATTCCAATAATAAATTTTATTTTGAGATTTTAAATTTTATTTAGATCTCATAAGTAACTCATCTTCTAATATTTATTTATAAATTATTTTAAAGTAATAAAAATAATTAATTATATATATTTTAATTTTAAAAAAATATAACAAAGAAGGTGTATGAGACAATGGGTTTTGACTAAGTAGTAGGATTCCATCGTGCACGATCTACATTGTTTTTCCCCTTCTTTCCTTCCCCACCCACCCCCTCCCCTCTTTCATATTCTTTCCCCTTTCTTTTCTCACCCACCTCCTCTGCCCCTCTCTTCGTTTCTTTTTCTTTTTTTTTTTCCCACAACAATTAGTTAGGACTTAGGAAAGAGATTCTAAAAAATGATTTAAAAATAAAAGTACAAAAAGATCTCTGGTAACTGGATTTTAGAAGAATAAATCTTTAGCTTACTATCCCTCTCCAAGATCTATTGGAGATGGCCTAGTAAGAGTTTTGGATACAAGATTTCCTTTAAATTGGGTATGCGTGTGTCAAGGCTTTTTAATATTTAAAAAATAACTAACTTCATTCCCATGAAAGCCTATATCGACATCCCTATAAAAGTATAAATGTCTTAAACATAGGTAAACGTCTATTGCTATCTAAATCATAGAGCAAATATATGCAATACATTATACCCTTTTCTTTTTTGACATTGCACAAATTTCTCACAATTCAAATAAACAAATCATTAACACAAAGGAAAAATATGTGTTGACAAAAATGGTGCACTATGTTATGTTGTTGGATAAATTGTTAGTAATAGAATATAATTAGAATATACTTACAATTCCTGTCAAGCAATCTTGGATAGTCGTATCATTTAAAATCATTATACTTTATAATAATTATTTTCATAAAATTCTTTACATGACAATGTGTTAAAATTAAATTCTTAATTGAATACCAGTAGAAAAAGTTAAGAAACACATCATAATGGAACATTCAGCAGCATAAACATAATTCTGTATGCTTCATAAAGATGATAAAGTTTTCATCACTACATCTGTTGCTAGACTTTAACTATCCTTCCATGCAACATGCGGAAGTGTCTATGTATGACTTCGTAATAGTAGTTTTCGTGATTGTTTCCTGAATTTATGCAACCTCGACAAAAAAAAATATATCGGGCTAATAAACGCCCAAGCAACTCGTAACATGTTTTAGAGAGTAAACTACCCTGCCCTTCTGTAAAGTTTGTAAACCACAGCAACAACTGCTACAGCTCCAAGCACACCAACAGCTGTGAGAATATCACGCTGCTGCAATTGAGGCCAATTAGAACAGATTTTGCTACCCTTCTTTTGTGCTTCAGGTGTTTCTTCAATCTCGTTGTTTTGCTCAACACTTGCACTTCTGCAACAAGAAACCCCATTAACACCTTGGCAACAACCACCCATGTTTTCTTTGTTGCTCAGATTGTCACTTTCAACATGATTAGTCTTGCCCTTGCTGGTATCCTCTCCATTAGCAACTTTCTGGTCATCTGCTCCCTTATCTTCTGCAACAGATGTTCCCATTTGGCCCCTGTAACAATTTAATAAAGTTTAGCTAATATCCCTTCATTATGAGGAAAGAAAATGTTAATCCTTGATACAGAATTTCCAGAGTTGATGCTGATCTTGGAGGATTGTCAATCATAACATAAATTCCAGTTTTACTCTCAATCATACTCCTAGGGAAATAAACAAACTGGCCCGTGTTTTACCTTAGTGTCTTTTCCTGGTAAGTTGTGGTTTTTGAATGTACCTCGTGAGGTTTATAGAGCATCAATTTTTAACTTAATCTTTGAATGCTTATTGGAATGTCCTACTTTAAGAAAAAAAAATAACATGCAATGATCACATTAAGCAGCTGAACAGTATCAAAGATGATACGTTGCTTAATAAAACAACCAAATATTGTTCTCCTTTGATTACTTTGAATTGAAAAACAAGGGCAGATAACAAAGGAAACAAATTCCATCAGACAGAACCATTAGAAAAGGAAGAACATAAGGCAAAATTCTGATAGATGGATGAGAATGAAGGCACATGACAAATGAATGAAGGCACATGCTGCATTATTCAGAAATAGATGCCTGTATAGGCTTAATAGCAGGGCTGAAATGTAATTCGGTTGCGTATACTATTTCATGAGAAGATATCCAACTGCTGTTCTCATTATCTTATAAGATATACTCAAGAAAATGCCAATTTACTTGAAGACCGAGATAACAAAAATGTGAATTGAAGACTTGGATTAATATATATATCAAGCTTGAGAACTAATCATGCATAATCCTTGAACCTTTTTCAAATGTTAGCGATAACTCTTTCTTAGAGTAACATGATATTATTTGCAGTAAACGAGGAAAGGTCCCAATTGGTTCCATCAGCACGACACAAAAAATCATGGCATTAAAAAATAGTTGTGACATCAGCACAACACTTTCTCTGTACTCCATTCAATATCAGGTGTGTTTGACAACAATAAACAGCAGATGCCAATAGACAGATATGATTGTTGTATTTCATCTTTCGAAGAAGAAAATCCATGATGCAATAACTTCACATTAAAAACAATGGTCATAATCAAACTAAAGATGCATTCCTCTTTTAAAAATTTCCACCCAGTGAGCTCAAGTATTTCAGCAATAGAACTTGTTTAAACCAGGATAATGGACAGATGAGAGAAAAACAAATATGTACACCTACAAAATTTGATGATCATCCAAAGGCAAGAGCAAAAATAGGTAATAAGTGTGAGGCAGTCTCTAACTACCTACACAAACACTCCTCAAAACAATTGTTCTTGCATGTACATGTGTGTGTAACAAAACAGTGATTCTTGATATCGATCTACAACATAGTACGGCAGCTTACAGTAGAATACTTTTAAAATTTTAAAAATCAAATTATAAATGTTTCTTTTTGTCAAAAGAAACAATATATCTTTCAAATTAACATTTGATTAAAAGATACAAAATTCATGACCACAAAAATACCAACCTCAAAAGTCGTTTGATGACCTCTCCCTTTGCAATATGTTGGTCCAATAAATCAGAAACATCGTTAGGAGTAACATAGCCATA
This sequence comes from Glycine soja, assembly GCF_004193775.1. Lineage (NCBI taxonomy): Eukaryota > Viridiplantae > Streptophyta > Magnoliopsida > Fabales > Fabaceae > Glycine > Glycine soja. The sequence goes on from NC_041020.1 coordinate 12,427,599, forward strand.
CCTGTAAATAATTATTATCCACTACAATTAAACAGTACTGAATTCTTTCAAAATAAGAAGATTCAACTTTGCCAGTCAAATATCTTACCAGTGACCCATAATTTTTCCATCTGCACCTGGGCAGTATATGATTACATTCCCAGCATACTTATGCCCACCAATATGAGAACAAGCAGTAACAGATATCTGATCCTTCAAGCATCGAAGCTCAATTTCCTCATTCAGCTTCTTGATGAGAACTGGCCCACAAACACCACATCTCACGTCACGACTTCCATGAGCACACACATAAACATGTGAACCACTAAACACCTCCGGAACTCCAGCAGTCCATGGTTTACCATTCACCAAAACATCTTCGAAAAAGCTATCAACATTTGATTCCTCCAAACCCCTTCAAATTAAAGAACAAAAGAAAAGGGCCTCAAAAACAACAGAAAAATCTGAATACATAAAATTAAAACCCAAAAAACCCTCATTCATCAATAAACACCAAATTTATTATCTCATCAACGTTTGATTCCTCCAAACCCCTTCAAATTAAAGAACAAAAGAAAAGGGCCTCAAAAACAATAGAAAAATCTGAATACATAAAATTAAAACCCAAAAAACCCTCATTCATCAATAAAGACCAAATTTATTACCTCATCACTTCAACTAAATACCAGTTAAAGCAAGTTTAGAACTTCCACCTATGCACAAAGGAATGGCATCACTGAAGAAAATGGGAGTGAATCGAAAGGCTTCCATTTTCGTTCTTGGTTTTTGGGGGCTTTCGGGCTCCTCTCGATCTTATTCGTAGTTGGGAAGGGGGAAGACCCCCTGCAGGGACACACTATTGGAAATCCCTTTAAGTTGCATAATACAACCTTAACACTCCCTTACGCTAGCAAAGGAAATCATTAGCACACGGAGAAACTACATTAGGATTCACACTGTAGCAAAAATATTTTCCTACACTTGTTATTAAAGCTGCAGTACAATAATTATAATCATATTGTAGTGGTCAGTCCCAAATAGCAGTGCAGAGCGCCAGACATTGAAATGCTATGGCAGGTAGTGGGATGGCCAGTGGTCACTATTCTTACCAATTAGAATTTTAAGAAAAAGTATAAAACTTAGAAGAGAGCACAAAACCTTGAATAAAAGACCTGTTTTAGTGGGATTAAATCACAGAACAATTGAACAAAGAAGGGATAGAACAGAACAAGGCATCAAAGGTTACAGTTGGCCAGAAACAGTGACAAGTTTGCCAGAAAATGGCCACAGATGTCAGGGATGGCCAAAAACTATGGAGAATAGAGGTTGGGGAAGGTTGGGGATTCGTCACAAAGGAGAACAGTGGGTGCTACTCCATAAACAGAATGCACACAAGTGACTGAAAAAGTAAAAATATGGTTTCAATTGTGACTCAAAGGGGGCAAAATCTAGAATTGCCCCCCAAAACAGACCTAAAGGACACTGTTTCATCAGTTCAGAGTTAAAATATGTATTCTACTACGCACTCCAATAGAACCTGATCCAACCATGATTTTCCACGATTTTGCCTACAATTACAGCCATGGTATTTGTTACTTCAAACTGCAACACTACTCAATTTTTGTAACAAGCTCCTAGCGCTCTGCAATTCCTCAATAGCGCTAATAGTTGGCACTATTAACAACTATGAATTATATTAAATATTTGAATTGTAATAATATAATAAATGTTTTGAACCATTTGCACAGAAACTTGTTGACCTAGCTCCCTCCACCGCTGATTTAAACCGTCAGTCACAAACAAGAAAATCCACACAGTTCTAACGTTCCACATACAATTCACAAAGTTTCTAAATTCAGAAAATCTTCCTTGCGTTGCATGCAACATACTCAAAAGAAGGATAACTTAACTCTTAGGAGCTTAAATTTCAGCTAAATTCAAGCTGAGCTTTACCTAACTCACGGAACTAAACGCTATAATCGACGTTCAACTTCAGTTCAAACTTCAATATACAATAATAATAGATTCTCCAATTCACCTGTATTTGATCATGTCGGGGAAAATCAACACGTCACCGTCGAGGAAGCCAGCCTCCTCACGCACCTCGCACACGGTGATTTTCGTCTGCAAAGTCAAACACCGAAGTCAACCACAGATCGTAGCGAAAAATCGCAACCAAACATAGAAACCATCCATACTCTAATTTTCTATTCGTCGAAAAACAAGAAGGAATGAACGAAGGGGCGGACCTTGAGGGGCAAGTCGTTCTTGCGGGCTTTGAAGGTGGCGGCGACGCGCTTGGGGAAGGGATCGGCGTCGGAGGCCTCGATGCGCGGGGGCCAGGACAGGTGACTCTTGTAGCAGAGGAACACGTGGCGGTCGTAGGCGTCGACGGTGCCGGCGAGGTTTTCCGAGAACATTTCCGGCCGATTGAAGCCGTTGACGGCGTCGTCGGCGGTGGGGTTCTCGGAGGCCATCGAGAAAGTGAACCAGAAAAAATGGAAATGGAAATGGAAAGTGAAAGAAGAGTAGAGAGGGAAAGGGATTCACACTTAAACTACACACCTTTTGGCGGTGATTCGTCAGATATAATGGGAGCGAAGAGGGTGCGCAATGCGCCAAGGGTTTAGACTTTCGTGATATTGAACGTGACATGTTCTGTTTCTTATTGCATTAATTATGAATTAATTAAACTAAAAATGTAAAAAGTATTTGACTTAATTTTTGTAGAATTATTATTATATTAGTTCTAAGGACAGATTAAAGACACGTTACATTAATAATAATTATATCATTAATCATTTTACTTAAACTGTGATTTTATTAATAATTATTGTTATATTTTTTTATCGATTCATTTATTCGAATTCGAAATCTTACATTAAAATAACTAAATTTATTACATTATGTATGAGAACTATAAATACATAATTAGAGTCTTTTTATTTATTTAAATAATATTTTAAATTTTTTATAATGAAGTATTATTTCATTTACTTTTAATTGTTTATTGATAAATAAAAACATTAAATTTCCATACACTATTAATATAAATTTCTTTTACATTTTTAATTAATTATATGTCTTAAAAAATAATAAAAGGTTATCATAAATAAGATTTTAAAAATAATTATTATAAAAACTAATAAATTTATCACGTTACAATTTGAAATCCATAAATCACACTTTAGATTAAATTCATAAAATAGCTTATAAAACATTTTTTTTATATTTCAAATGTGGACGTCTTGACCAACAACTTTTTATCGGAGCCACGATTTGGTTTAAATATTTGTTTCATTGTTTAAAGCTTCACTTTAAGGATAAAAAATGCATTGTGCGAGGACTAAAATAAGAAATAAAAATTACAAGAACAAAAATGAAAAAAAACATTAAACTACACTGATGAAAAAAATCTTTGAACTTTTTATCTATTTATAGCTTAAAATTAGGGTTAAATTAAATACACATCATTAGAGAGTCTCCAATTTGAGAAAGACACGTTTGAATCAAATGTGTGGTTAAAATTAAATTGGAGACTCGCCAACTAAACTCATTGTTTAACTTAAAGCATCTCAGACATAATTGTTTTTATTCTCCCTTAAACATATCATTTTTTCATGAACTTATTTTCTACAAGGACTAGGATAGTAAGTCTATACATGTGTCGTGACTTGTGAGATATGTTTCTTCTTCCTCCCCTAATGTTATATGACAAAACAGCATAATCTTTGTTATTTGACTCTAAGGTAGACAAGGGGATCTTTCTTGGATATTCTGATACATCTAAAGCCTATGTAGTTTTTAACACAAGGACTTTAGTTGTTGACAAATCAATCCATGTTAAGTTTAATGATGGACTAACGACTGATAGGAGACTATCAAATCTTGGGGATGATTTTTGCATATATGTAGATTGGTCCATTTATAACCCCAAGACAGATGAAGTCAAACAGTTTGAAGTGATTCTTCCACAGACTAAAGGTTCATATGAACAACAACCATAAACGAAGGACTAAAAGTTTGTCACATATCACCCTCAAGATCAGATCATAAGAAGTCAAACTGAAGGAGTCAGAACTAGATCATCTTTTAGAGATCAAGCGTCTAATGCCTTTGTCTCAGAGATATAGTCTAACACTATAGATGAAGCATTAGAACACGCCATGGAAGAAAAGCTTCATCAGTTTATCTAAAATGATGTTTAGACCCTAGTCCCTAAGCCCAAAACCAAGAGTATCATTTGAATAAGATGGGTGTTTAGAAACATTCTAGATGAAACAACATAATCTAGGTTAGTAGCTCAAGGTTATAACTAGCATGAAGGTATAGATTTCACTGAAACATTTGCTCATGATGCTAGACTCGAAGCTATGGGATCATGCTTGCCTTTGTTGCTAATAGAAACATTAAGGTTATATCCATGAGGGTAGTCCATGAATTGATCTCTCAAGTACATTTGTTCATGCAATTTGCCAAGGGATGAGCAATCTTATTAGGAAAGATTGAGATCAGTTGGATGCACTAGTAAGAGTTTGGTAATGAGCATCCACTTCTTATGAATGGTCCCTTCGTTGTTTTGCTAACAGATCCTAAGAGATGTTTCCTTGAGAACTCTTTTTATCCTTTCACTTCTAAAAATTACCCCATACTTGAGTGGGGTTTACCTCCGTAGATGGTTTAACTTGCTGAATTTCATATGCGAGCCAATGAGAAGGCATCTTGACAAAGTTGTGTTGCATTGGACGAGTCCATTGTGGAGGAGAAAGATTAACTATGGCATTTGATGGTAGCGAAAAAGAAGATGGAACTCAATAAACCAAGAAGGGCGGTTAATTGGTTTTCAAAACAATATATACTTTTAAAAAATAGAGTTACAAAAAAACTTTTGTATGGATCATATCACAAATAAATATGAATCGAATGTAATCAATACTTTATCACTCTTTCCTTAAACATGATCCTTCATTAAGATTCTTTCTTTCACAATCATAAAACTTGAATCTTTGTGAAAAACATGTTTAAAACTTGAATAAGTTGATTAAACCTTGAATGAGAGAAAAAAGATTAGAACAAGAGAAGAAAGACAAAATCTTTTATACTGGTTCACTCTCTATTTCTGAAGAAGCTAATCTAATTATTTATTCCACTATGCATCAAACACTAAGGTTCTTTGTGAATATAAGCCTAAGAGAACCCTACTCTTAGCCCAAACTAGAAAACTATATTCTAGCATGTTGTAAGCAAATCACGTATAAAAAGAAAGACAGTGTAAAAACCACACACAAGAAAAACCAAGTCGGAGAGATACAACCTGACCAATCTTTCCACAAAAACCTTGCTGGATTGAGACAGTGGTCTTCTTCTACTCAAAAGACACAACTCACTTTCAAGAAAAGATCTTCATAACTCAACGATTAAGAAGTTATGAGTTACTATAAAGCACTTTTCTTCTCTTCTCCTATTCACTAATGAAAGCACAAAATCTTGCTCATTATGAGGCTAAGATGTTATTTTCGAGATGTATTGAGTATTATCTAATGATCTCATGATGTGTAGATGTGAACAAAAGCTGGTTATTTATAGAGAAAACAATTATAATAATCTGTAATTAATTAAATCTATAAGGTAATCGATTATTTTAGCAAAGTAATAGATTAGATTATCTAAGTAATGGATTAAAGTGTTCATCCAACATCTGGAAAATAACTCAAGAATAATGTAATTGATTAGATTATCTAAGTAATCGATTAAAGTGTTCATCCAACATCTGGAAAACAACTCAAGAATAATGTAATCGATTATATGACCTAAGTAATTAATTAAAGTGTTCTTGTTCACCTCTGAACACTTGAACAAGAGATAAGTAATCAATTAATCCACTTGGTAATTGATTAAAGCAGAGACTCCTAACTAAATCAGTCATTGTCTCAAACAACAATGTAATCGATTAGGAGATACCGGTAATCGATTAAACCGATATGAGACTTAACTCTACAAGCTCCAAACAACTTTTTGTAATCAATTACAACAAGGCTATAATCGATTAAAATAAAGTTTTTGCCTCTGAAGAAATTTTTTTAACTTAGAAAATTTTCTTCACACACACTATGATGATGCACAATGCAAAATAGATATCAAATGTACTAAGATGAATCAATCAAGATAACAACAAATACAAATGCCACTCAAAGGAGTTAGGCAAGTAAAAGCCTAAACTTCTTCAAGCTTTTCCTTAAGCTTCAAGTTTAGCCTTAGGTTGTTCCATGTTGCTCTCCTATCTCTAAAAAGTATAGCATTAAAGGCCTCAAACAAAGTGTGCTCATAGTCATGTTGCATTCAGACGGGTGCTTGGACATTTATGGTTTCCCTTGCCACTGGTTCAGAAGATAAAGATTCAAATTAAGGGGTCTCAAATGCAAGATTACTATTAATGAATGCCAGAGGAAACCTCTGAGCCTCTATTAGGGGTTCCCTTGGAGCAACCCTTCTTAATCTATCCAGATGAGAAGGTGATGGAGGTCGATGTGGTTGAGCGGATGGTGCATGTTTGCAGAGGGGAGACATAGGAGTATCCTCTATGGACTCTCTATCTGATGGTGAAGAGGTTGAATCCTCCTTGTTTCCAGTAAATGAAATTGCCCATTCTTTATCCCTAATCTTTGGGTTGGCCTTGGTCATCCTCATCTTGATACGTCTTGGAATAGCAGAGGAGATGATGGACACCCGCAATTTAAAGACTGGTTAGACCTTCTTAGCCCTTTTTGGTGTAGGGGAAACTAGAGCAGCTGCTTTCCTCTTTTGCAAGGCACTTGAACTAGACCCTCATCATTTTCATTAGTCTCACTTTGGTCTTTCAACCTTTGTGGGACTGAGCTCATGGGCGATGGATGCATAGGAGAAGATGAAATAGTCACATGTTTTTTTCCTCTGCTCCCATGCAAGAAGCTCCACTTCTTCTTCATCCTTTTTAGATTTTTTTTTGGTTGCTCAACCATGATCTTCTGAATCTTTCTTGAAATATCAAACCTATTTAGACCTTGGTCTTCATCAATAATGGACTTGGCTAGCCTTTTTTGTTTCCTCTTATTCATAGTGTCCAGGTCCACCAAAGGAGCCTTCTTTAGACTTTGTTCTAAAGAAACCTTTATAGCTTTCAGGTTAGTCTTGCTAAACTTTTGTTGTTTAGCAACAACTAAGCCCTTGGTGATTAGGGCGAGCTGAGAGTCTTCGCCCATCCTTTTGAAAACATGGTACACTCATTGATCCCACAAAAGCATTTTGATGAGGGTTGCATAGTAGATGTCGTTCAAACCACCTAAGCCCTTCAGGTTCCTCAACATGTTGATGTATATGGTGTGTGGAAGGTCAAAAGGGAGGTTCTCCATCAAGTGTAATAATACGAACGTGTGGAGGTCAGGTGAGGTTGTTTTGGTACCTGCTTAGTGAAGAACACTCTTGTTCAGAATGTTAGCCCATATTTTTTCTTTCTCACACATCAGGTTGTACACAATCATTTTCTGGTTGCCAACCTTGTCAACATTCTCCCGATAGAGTGCTCTTGTGACATGAGAGTCATAGTTCTTCTCCCAGCCCTCCCGATAAGTACTTTCTTCATGCAAACAACCTATTGCCTTAGTAATAGTGTTGCTGGACAACACCACATGCACTCCCAAAACCTTGAATGTTATAATCTTCTTGTTAACAACCCAACATGTCTACAAAAGGTTCAAATGAGTTCAGTATGAATGATTTGCAGTTCAATGAAGAAGTGTTTAGCACCACAGAACAACAGAGTTTCATTTAGCTTTTGACCTACTTTTTCGAGTTCTTTAATGTCGAAAAAGTGTTCTACATGGATGGATGGCTCATTGTCTGTGTGGATGGTTGTGATTAGCAAAGGTGTTTGCAAAGACCATTGCAAAGAGTTGAAAGCTAAGGTTTGAATTCTCAAAGAAGAAGTTGAAGTGTTTTAGAGATAGCGTAATGGCAAGAGTTTCAACATAATAAGGCTTTATAGTGGGGTTTTTTTTAAAAAATCATTTGGCCTGTTTTCCAAAATTGACTTAGCATAAAGTGTTACAGTGTTTCGTTATGAAAACACTGCGTTTTGTATATAAATATAAAATGCATGATATGTCATCCATATATTGAATGTTGAGAGTGTGTGTTAAAGTTCTATGGATGATATATCCTTGGATGCAACAGTGGATGACATATAGAGATTAAATCAATCATTAATAGAGATCATTCCAAGTTGACTTATTAACAAAATCAACCTTTCTTCAGTTAATGGTTTTGTAAAGATGTCAACAAGTTGATCATCTGTGGGTACAAACTGTAAGTCCACTATCCCATTCTGAACATGATCTCTTATAAAGTGATGTTTAATTTCTATATGTTTTTCTCTAGAATGCAATGTTGGATTTTTCAAAAGACTTAGCTCTATTGTAACATAAGATGTGAATTTTACTCCCAGAGACACTGCAATCTTCAAGTTGATTCTTTATCTACAGAAGTTGAGCACAACAACTTGTTGCTGACATATATTTTGCTTTAGTAGTGGATAATACAGTTGAGCCTTGCTTCTTGCGCATCCAATTTATTAAGTTCCCACCTATAAAGTGACAACTTCCACTTTTGCTTTTCCTTTCAACTTTATCATCGTCATAGTCCACATTGTAATAGCTTGTGAGTCTGAAACTTTATCTTCTTTTGAACATAAGACCAAGGTTAGGAGTTCCAATTAAATATTTGAATATATGTTGTGAATGTATATCATGCTGGTTTTGATGATGCCAAAAGTTTACTTGATGAGCACAGATTGAATCAAGTCAAAGAACAAGATCAAGAAAATCTAAGATAAGGACTTAGTAAATTTGTTAAAAGAATCTCAATTTGATTGCTATAGTTTGGCCTTAAAATCTTTACAGTTAAAATTATTTTATTAAAGTTAAATCAGCTCATAAATCTTTTTTTGAACTGGTAATCGATTACCAGAGTTTATGAAAATGACATATTGAAAATTTTGAACTAGTGAACCAACGACACAAAGTAATTTGAATTTTGATCTGTGTAATCGATTACAAGAGTCATGTAATCGATTACCAATGAAGAGATTTTAGAAAAACTATTGAAAAGTCACAATCCTTCAAAGATATGACTGTGTAATCGATTACAAGTGTCATGTAATCGATTACCAGTGAAAAAGTTTCATAAAATCTTTTGAAAAGACACATCTCTTCAAACTGTTTTGAACAAGCACAATGGGCCTATATATATGTGTGTCCTTACTTCGAAATGAAAATAATTCTCAAAGAACTTAACTTTCAAAACATCTCTAAACATATTTGGCCAAACTCTTGCAAATTATTGAGAATTCTTCTAGGAACTTCAAGTTGTATCATCTGCTCTAAAAGAGAGAAATCATTTTGTTCATCTTATAAAACCCAGTTGTAATCAAGAGATTGTTTGTCTCTTGGTGAGGGAGAAACTCGAACACAAGGGTGAGGGATCTCAAGGCGTGTTCAAAGATTGTAAAGGATTTACAAGGATAGTGGAAAATCTCAAGTGGGTTACTTGAGGACTGGACATAGACATGGGAAGTGGACAAACCAGTATAAATCGAGTTTGCAATTCTCTCTTTCCTTATCTCATTTATTATATTGCAATTTACTTTGTCTTGCACATTTAAAGAACATTGTTTAATTGATTACTTCTTCTTCTACATTCTAAATCTATCACATATCATTTAAAAAGAAGGATTAAATCTTGTTAGTCAGAAAATTTTTAAGACTTAATCCACCCCCCTCTTAAGTTATTAAGGCCACTTGTTAAACATATGTTTGACTACATTTAGATGAACTTCCCTTGGTTCTTTTTGAAATCATGAACATAGAGAAACATTGAACATGATATCAGGCTTGGACATAGTGAGATAGAGTAGTGAACCAAACATTGCGCTGTATTGAGTCCCACCCACCTTGGTTGATTTCTCGTCCAACCCAACGTATGCAATGGGGTGCATAAGAGTCTTCATCTCTCATGCGTCACCCATGTTGAATTTCTTCTGTAATTCTTTCACATACTTGGTCTAATAAATGTAGATGCCTTAGGGTGTTTGTTTTATTTGAAATCCAACAAAAAAATCTTCACAGAGCATTTCGTTAGTAGCACCGAAAATGATGGAAGCTTGCTTGTGGAGCTTCTATGGAGGCTGGATCTGTGAGCTTAAATGAGGTCCTTCAATGGTGATTTTCCACCATGGAGATGCAGTGGAAGACAAAGGATAAGAGGTGAGAGGAGGCGCCATCCACTGGGGAATAAGCCATGGAAGAAGGAGCTTCACCACTAAGAATGTGCCTTGGATAAGAAGCTTGGAGAGAACGCTTCAATGGAGGAAAAGAAAGAGAAAGAGAAAGAGAGAGGGGGAAGCACGAAATTGAAGGAAGAAAAGAGGGAGAGAAGTTGAGCCAAAACAACAAACACACTTTCCTTTCACCTTTTTTTTCGTGGATACTGATTTTTCTGCCAACTTGTGTGATTTTTCGTATTTTTTTCTTTTATCCAAATCAGTTGGTCCTTTTTTTTTATAACTTTTTCCCAGATGTCTAGAAAATTCAGTGAATATTTTAGGTCAAAATTCACATTGACCAATTCTCAGTAATTTTTACAAGTTCGTATGTCCAAGCAGCCAGAACTAGCGATTTTAGACTTCAAATTTTTTTTAAGCATGGTATATTGATTACCTTGGGCTTACTTTAAACCTTCCTATTTATGTTGAACTCACTAGGCTTGTTTACCACAATTTTAGGAGTTCAATATTCACTAAGGATCAAAATTTCAGCCAGCAATTCAATCACCAAAACTCAAGATCACAATAGACACAATCATAAGGAAACATAAAAGTTCAAGAAAAGGTTCACAATTAAAGACTCTCTAAGAATTTTGCATGAACATGTTAAGTACTAATTAACATGCAAGATTTGACTCAAATCAAATAATAGGTTAAAATACTTTCATATAGTCATCAACAAATGAGTTAGACAAAGAAACAAGAAAAATAAAACTCAACACAACATAAGAAATCTTATGTGACAAGTTTCATGACTAGACATGACTTCTATGACAACACTACAATAGGTGAACAAGTCACTCTAGATTTTTTAGGTTTACTTCTACTTTAATGTTTTTGTAAGAATTTTATGGTTCAGGTTTCAACCACAAAAAATAACAAGACAAAACTCAAAGGAACCTAAACTCAACACAATTCATGGTTCAAGAACAAGAACAAGAAATTTGAACCATAGAAAATCAAATCTAGCTTCTATAGCAAGTTTAATCGGTGGAATCTCTAAAGAATCATGTTAACAACATTTAGCACAAGACATGTAAGGAGATACATGGAAAAAAATGAAGAAACAACAATGGAGGAGAAGGTAAAGCAGCAAATTAATGGAGGTTTAAGGAGCACCTACTTGAACCTCTTGTGCTCTGATTACCACATGATGGAAGCTTGCTTGTGGAGCTTCTATGTAGGTTGGATCTTTGAGCTTCAATGAGATCCTTCAATGGTGATTTTCCACCATGGAGATGCAGCGGAAGACAAAGGATAAGAGGTGAGAGGAGGCATCATCCACAAGGGAATAAGCCATGGAAGAAGGAGCTTCACCACTAAGAATTTGCCTTGGATAAGAAGCTTAGAGAGGATGCTTCAATGGAGGAAAAGAAAGAGAAAGAGAAAGAGAGGGGGGGGGGGGGAGCATGAAATTGAAGGAATAAAAGAGAGAGAGAAGTTGAAATTTGAGTTGTGTCTCACAAGACTCTCATTCATCAAAGTTACAACAAATGTTACACATGCTTCTATTTATAGACTAGGTAGCTCCCTCGAGAAGCTTTCTTGAGAAGATTCCTAGAGAAGATAGAGCTTAGCTACACACACCTCTCTAATAGGTAAGCTCACCTCCTTGAGATGAGAAGCTAGAGCTTAGATACATACCCCTATAATAGCTAAGCTCACCCCCATGCAAAAAATACATGAAAATACTAAAAAAGTCCTTACTACAAAGACTACTCAAAATGCCCTGAAATACAAGGCTAAAACCCTATACTACTAGAATGGCCAAAATACAAGGCCCAAAAGAAGGAAAAACCTATTCTAATATTTACAATGATAAGTAGGCTCATACTTAGCCATGGGCCTGAAATCTATCCTAAGGCTCATGAGAACCCTAGGGCCTTCCCTTGGATCTCTGGCCCAATCTACTTGGAGTCTTCTATCCAGTGCCCTTGTTGGGTAGGATTGCATCAGAAAATGATATCATTCACATATACTTGCACTAATAAAAACTAAGAATCATAGTTTTTGCGAAAAAGTGTCATTTCAACCTTTCCTCGCTCAAAGCCATTTTTCAAGAGAAATAAACTTAGTTTTTCGTACAAAGCTCTAGGAGTGATCCTAAGTCCATATAGTAGGGCTTTGAAGTGTTTAAAAACATGTTGAGGAAGAGTTTCACTTTCAAACCCTAAAGGTTGTTCAACATAAACTTCCTCTTGGATTAAGCCATTTAGAAATGCAGCACTTTTTACATCCATTTGATGCAACTTCATATTGCTATAAGATGCAAATGAAAGTAAGGTATGTATTGCCTCTAAACGTGCAACTAGTGCATAAGTTTCTTTGTAGTCTATACCTTCTTGTTGTGAATAACCTTTAGCAACTAACCTTACTTTGTTTCTCACAACCTTACCATTTTCGTCTAGTTTGTTGCGACTGACCCATTTCACTCCAATTGTTTTCTTTCCTTTTAGTATTTCAACTAGCTTCCAAACATCATTCGTATGAAACTGGCCAAGCTCTTCCTACATCGCTTTCACCTAGTTGGCATCTTGCATTGCATCATTATTGTGTTTGGATTCCATTTCAAAAATCAATGTAGTATGCTTGTTTTTTGAGCAATGATCTCGTTTGAACACAATCTATTGAATCCCCAATGATTTGACTTTCTGGATGATTCCTTCTCAAAATGCGTCCAGTGGGTTCTCTTACCTCTGCTTGAACTTCTTGTTGAGTGGACGCTTCTATCTCTAGGTTCTATTTGGACGAGCTGGTTGCTATAAAGCTATCGTTCAGTTGTAAATTTGCAAAAGAAAACTCATCTAGCTCTAATAAATCTTTATCAAGCTTATTTTCACCAATTTTATATGAATAGCTTCTTCTACTACTAAGGTTCTTGAGTTGTACACTTTAAACGCCTTTGAAGTTTCACAGTATCCAAACAATATTTCATTATCACTTTCCGAATCAAATTTTCCCAAGCTATCTTTTGTGTTGAGAATAAAACATTCGCATCCAAATGGATGAAAATATGATATGTTGGGTTTTCGTCCCTTCCTTAATGCATAAGGAGTCTTTTTCAAGATAAGTCTTATGTAAATTTTGTTTTGAAGGTAACACTCAGTATTCACTGCTTCAGCCCAGAAGTACTTAAGGATAGAATTATTGTTGAGCATAGTTCTGGTCATCTCTTGTAGAGATATGTTCTTTCTTTCAACTACCCACACTTTGTTGAGGAGTTCTTAGTGTTGAAATTTTTTGAAGAATTCCATTTTCTTCACAGAACAGTTAAAACCTATCACTTTCAAATTCACCCTCATGATCACTTTTGATTAAAGTAATGCAGACTCCTTTTTCATTTCGAACACGTTTACATAATTTAAAGAAGATATCAAAAGATTCATCTTTGTGGTTTAAGAACATAATCCATGTCCATCTAGAGTAGTTGTCGACTATGACAAGTTCATACCTTTTCCCACTGGTGGATGCAATTCTTGTTGGACCAAACAAATCTAGATATAGTAGTTGGAGTGGTCTAGAGGTGGAAACAATGTTTTTATTAATAAAAAAGTTTTCAATTTATTTCCCTTTTTGACACACCTCACAAAGTAAATTATCCTTATAAGACATACTTGGAAGACCTCTTACGAGGTTTTTTTTTTTTTTTTTTTTTTTTTGCAGTTTGGAGATTAACCTCCAACTTGCATGACCAAGTTTTCTATGCTATAACCAGTGATTTTCCTTGATAGACAGTATGCACAACACCTTTTGACCTAAGAGTTCTCCTAGTCTTTTGTAGAGGATGCCTTTTCTCCTAGCAGAAAATAAAGGGGACCCATCATGACATTGGACAACACACTCATCCTTGGTGAATGAGACATCATATCCATTGTCAGATAATAGACTTATGCTCAGTAGGTTGTGTTTAAAACCTTCAACAAACAATACATTATCAATAGAGGGATAAGGGTGAATACCTATCTTACCTACACCAATTATTCTGCCTTTTGTATTCCCTCTGAAAGTAATTGTTCCACAATGATAGGTGTAACGACTTGTCTCGTCACTACAATATCACTACTCTAAAACGCGAAATTTCAATTTTAAGTGAAAGTTCTATTAATTTGATTATGAAAACAGTGGTAAATTTTTTGTGATATACATTCACCAAATAATGCATAAATATGTATATATATGTATATATACATATGCACACACACACACACACACACACACACACACACACACACACACACACACACACACACACACACAGATATATATATATATATATATATATATATATATATATATATATATATATATATATATATATATTAAGCCTCTATACATCATTCACATGCCAAGGTATAATTCAATTTTTACATGTATCTATACCTGGAATTTACATGCCCAACCAAAAACATCAAGGAACCAACTAAGGAAGAGTTTGATAATAAAACACAACTCTTCCAAAAGAAACTCCAACATTATCACGTCGGCTTGGCGGCTCCAACAAAAGACCTCCCTCCAAAGACACCTATTGCTGCTCATCTGCTCCCATAAACGAAAGTTTGAGATCATCACAGACATCAACCACATAGTACAAAATGCAAGGGTGAGTTTATTGTAAAAGATTAACGTACATCAGATGACAATGATTAGAACAAAAACAATAACAAATAATCACAATCATCCTCAGTAATCTATCAGTTCAACATACACTTCATAAACGATTCATCAACTTTTTAGCAATTCAATACAATTATGCTTAGAATAATGACTCAACACTAAAATACAATGTGGTATCATTCAAAAGAAAATAGCCTAAGTGTGTCCTCATGACACTCTCACTTAGAAAAACTTGGTAGCAACTGTCGAGGTCACCCAGTCATGCACAAGCCACTCCCGCTCCACCCATGTTGATCATTATGAGTCTCAAGGAAGTTCCAAATCGAGTGAAATACCCCCTAAGTACTAGGATTTTCCTTCATGAAGAACCACAGGTACTTGCTGACAATTTTATATTATTTCCACCCAATTATGTAGTATGAAACATGGACTCTAACAATACACTCACCTTGGATGGTTAAAATTTTTAAATATCCCCCTTCCCTCTCCGAGGACACTTATAATTTTTAAACCAATCCCCTTCCCTCTCATGAGATATTCAGACAAGGTCAATACACAACATGCATTCATCTTAGTGACATCATCAACATCAACATCATCACATCTCAATGTCATCAACATCACAAGCAATCGCATTCCATATATATACATATAAATTCATGCTTAGGATTCACATTCACAGGTCTTTAGACAACATAAATCACATATAATAATTTGTAATATAACGAGACTGATATTTTAGGGGGAAATACTAAATTGAAGATAAAAAGTATATCATACAAAGAAAACTCTTAAGCCCATTTAGAATTTAATAAAAGAAGTAATAAAGAGGACCTATATAAAATTTAGGGTAGAGTCTCCTCTATAGTTAAAAATTTTCCCAAAAATTCCAATTGATACAACAACAGCATCATTCACAGTTATATTTATCAATAGCTATTATATCGCATCTCATCAGTTTAAAACACAGTTTCTCCTTGAAAACCAGCATGAAACAGGAACAAACATACAATCCCATAATTGGATCCGCAAACTCCAACTATGGCATCAAAAGCTATCAACTCCACCCATCTATCTATATCTCCAAGTTAGCTCCTTGCAATGTTGTTTTGAGATCTCTTAGGTTCACATTGCCGCTAAGCGAGACATACGTACTAAGCACAAATTCTTCTATGGTTGGAATTGCGCTTAGCGAGCTAGTGTCACTATCCTCTGGATGGAATTGCACTTAGCGAGCTGGTGTCCCTAAGTGAGTCATTTAGCAAATCTCCAAGGTTCTCCAGTTCAACTCCTTGCGGCTTCCTCCTTCCTTGCCTTTGATGAGTAGTCCATCTTTGATTCTCTAGGCCATCTCTTCTAGTAGAAGCTTGGCTTTGGACCTTGTCATTGGACCTTTCAACCCATGAAATGCTTCTAGGTCCTTACACTCTTTGGATAGCCCTCTATCACTAACATCCACACTAAGCAATTGCACAAGGATAATTTACACAACACTTCGACTTAATCTAAATTAATCAAGTAATTAAGTAATACAAGAAATACATCAAATATCTATTTTCAGTTATCTAAATTTCTGGGTGTTACAATAGGAGTCAGGCATTAGAACACACATTTTTCTCCCATCATGTGCCGGGAGCAACCACTGTGTAGGTACCATGACAGACGCTGCTTCTTGCTATCAAGGACATTTGCAATAGGAATAACCGTTTTCTTAGGTACCCAAATCTTTTTGGGTCCTTTTGTGATATTCATAAAGGGATTGGGTGAATGCTTCTTAGGAAAATTGTTGCATATGGACGTCATGTGTCCAGTTTTTCCATAAAAATAGCATACAATGGTGTCCTCATCATGAACATAAACATTTAAGGTTTTTATTTCCTCATGAAGTTTGACAACATCTTGAGGTTGACCCTTACATTCCTTATTCTTGGAAAGCTCATCATTCAAGAATTTCACAGATTTCTTGTGTTCTTCACATTCCACCCAAAGATTATGTTTACTTATTTTGAGGTCTTCATAATGTTTTTGTGCTTGTGCACATTCTCTCCAAAGATTGTATCTTTCTTCTATTTTATGATGAAGTTCATTCAGTTCTTTCAAATCCTTTTGAAGATCATTCAGTTCGTTTTCCAACTCTTGAAAGTTCTTAAGAAGGGTAGCTTTTTCGCCAGCACTTGTCTCAATCTTAAGACATAACTTGGACTCTTTTTCTTTAAGAGTTATACATGCTTCACATGTTTGAGTGGACTCGCCCAGTGAAACATTTACTTCATCCTAAAGGGTTTTCTCAAGTTTTAAATGATCTTTGGATATATTATTGAAATCTCTTTGTAGGTTTTTGTAAGCTTTTGAGAGAATGGATGGGTTAGTTAGAATCTCATGATAAGCTTTTCTAATGGATTTAGGATAATCGCAATTTACCTCATCTTCCTTGTCTGATTCAAACCCCTCAGAAGTTGTATCTGCCATCAGGCATATGTTAGCTTCTTCATCATCTTCATGAGACGAGGTATCGTCCAAGTCCTCCCACGTGCTCATAAGAACCATTTTTTCTTTTTCCTTGAAGCATTTATTTTTATCTCAACTTTTCTCTGGGTCTGGACATTCTAACTTGAAATGTCCAGGATTTTTGCACTCTTAGCAAACTATGGATCTTTTTTCTTTGTCCTTCTTTTCTTTGGGTGTTCTTCTTGAGGAATTTCTCCACTTGTACCCATCTTTGTTTCTCCATATCTTGTGGATTTTACGAGAGATAAAGGCGAGCCCATCTTCATCTAAGTCTTCTTTAGATGAATCATCAACTATAAGCGCTTTGGATGAACTTCTCAAGACTTGTTCTCTGGACGATGATGCCTTCTTGTTTTTCTAACTACTAAGAGCTAGAGACTTTTCTATTTGAATCCTTCATCCTATTGGAGTTCTTGTTCATGAACCTTGAGGGTATTGAAAAGTTCCTCAAGGGACATAGAGTCAAGATTCTTTAAGGATCTCAACGTTATTACCTACTGCCTCCGCTTCCTAGATAGAATTCTCAAAATTTTGAAAATGTGGTCATAATTATCATAAGATCTACCTAAGGATCTTAGTTCATGTGAAATTCTGATACCAGGGGACAGATGTCGTACCGGATGTCACGACATCACGCTTCAGAACATGCAGATTATATGTGTCCGTATGAACAGATTAAACAAGTAAATAACACAAGAGAATTGTTAACCCAGTTCGGTGCAACCTCACCTACATCTGGGGGCTACCAAGCCAGGGAGGAAATCCACTCTCAATAGTGTTAGTTCAAGGTCTAACAGCCCCTGTTTACAACCTTCTCACCTAACCACTACCCGTGCGATCTCTACCTAAGAGCCACTCTTAGATATGAGAACCTCTGCTCACTCCCTCTCACTCACACTCCCGTGTTTACAATTAAGTCAAAGACACACCAGAGATCAACTCTGAACAAAAGAGATCAACTCTACACACTAGAGATCAACTCTAGACACAAGAGATCAACTCTACACACTCAGGTCCAACACTTGATGCTAGGGTACCATCAAGGTGGCTCACAAAACACTCAAGTCCCAAAACTCACAAAATAACTCTTCGATCCCGGACTTGGTACAGAACTCGTGCAGCCTCCATGATTATATAGCAATTTGCGTTTCTGGGCTGCAACGGCTTGTGCTGGAGGAGATCTATCTTCTTCTGAAAAAATCTGCAGTTAAAGAACTAAAAGATAACTTTTGATCTTTTAGTTTGAATCTTTAATCTTTAATCTTTAATCCCTGAACGAACTCTTCTACTTTGAAATTCGAACTTTAATGATCTTTTAATTCGTTCCAGAAGATAGATCATCTAATCTCTTGCTAACTGAACAATAATCTGTTAAAGATATAACAGATTTATATGTCCAGTATTATCGGGCCGGATGTCAGGACATCGTGTCCGACATCGTGGATCCTGCAGCTTCACTTCTGCACTTGACTTTTATCTTGCATTGTACAGCAACTCCAGTATTCTCGGGCAGGATGTCAGGACATTGTATCCGACATCGTGGATCCTGCAGCTTCACTTCTGCACTTGTCTTTTATCTTGCATTGTACAGCAACTCCAGTATTCTCGGGCAGGATGTCAGGACATTGTATCCGACATCGTGGATCCTGCAACTTCAATTCTTCATTTGACATTTTATCTTGCCTTGTGCATTGTGCAGCCCGATCTTATTCCTTGACATAACGTTGGACATCATGTGCAGCAACTCCAGCTTTCCTTCATTGTCTAAGTGCTTATGTTTTAACAAAATCTTAGCCAATCTTTTAAAGCTCAGTAGAGCCAAACACTAACAATCTCCCCCTTTGGCAAATTTTGTCTAAAACATACTTAGACACTTCTTGAGCAAGTACGAGCAGTTATGCAAGTGGGATCAGCAACTTTCATTATCAGAGTAATTAAGCACAGCGGAAATTCTTCAAGTTGCAAATCTACAAGTCTTCTCCAGGATGTCAAGACATCTCTCGTGACATCAGCTTTCTGCTTCTGCTCCCCCTGTCTCCATGCTTACTGCAACATCTTCTATCAGCTACTAGTCTTTTCCAGGATGTCGAGACATCTCATGTGACATCCGCTATCTGCTCCCCCTGTCTTCATGCTCTTACTGCAGCATCTTCTAGTAGCTTACAACAGTCATCATCAGCAGCAGCAGTCTCCCCCTCAAAATCATATTCATACAACTCCCCCTCAAGATCATGAATCATGCATACATCATATCCTACTGCCATACATCATATTATACATAGTATCCTACTACTCAAAATCATGCATAATAGCAAGCATAATACTATTACTCCCCCTTTTTAGACATAAATTTGGCAAAAGTAGGATGCATGAAATTAATGTGCAAATATTACAGACCAATAGTAATCAAATTGTTCAAAGGGACATGCCCCTTTAGCTAGTAACAGTAAAAATAAAGGTCTGATGATCATGGGGTGGCTTCAGAATCATCATCTGATTCTGTCTCTTCTGCTGCATCTTCCTCTTCCTCAGCAGCTTCTTCTTCTTCTTCAGCTGCTTCTCCTTCTTCCTCAGCTGCTTCTTCATCATCAATGCCACTCTCTGAGAGCCTTTTGATCAGTAGTTCCAGCTCCATTTTCTTCTCTGTGGAGGCTTTGATGGTTGCTTCCAGCACCTTGCATGTGTCCTTGAGTTCAGCAATCAGAGCATCCTTGGACACAGCACCTGAAGCAGCAGCTTTCCCTGATGTCGAGACAATGTCTGGGACATGTGTCCCCTCAAACAGTTTGTAATGCAGGGATAGAGGAGATTCTCTCTTCATTACAGAGTCAATGTTGTTTAAAATATTTGGATGTTGACTCAACATAATGCCACTCAATACAGTAGGGAAGGCAATGGGTAATTTGACAGCAAATGATTCTGAATGCTTAACAGTTTGATCAAAAATATAGTTTCCAAAATTAAATTTGGACTTGGTTCCAACAGCATACAGAAATTTACCCAAACCTGTGGCAACAGTGGAAGTATGATTAGTGGGTACCCAGTTTGCAGCTCCAATCCTGTGCAGAATTGCATACTTCACACTTAGCTTCCCTGCTAAAAGCTTCCCTTTCTTTGGCCAATGCTGGACTCGTTTGGCAGTGATTTCCTTGGCAATTTGATGCTCAGAAACATCAATATCTATCACTCCATCAGTAGGTCTGCCCAGATATTTGTTGATCACAGCAGGGGAGAATCTAACACACTTTCCTCTGACAAACACTCTTTGATAATCATCACTTTTTCTGTTTGATATGTCAGAGGGAATGTTGACAATGAATTCCCTGACTAGGCCTTCATAACAGTCTCCCAATTTGGTGACTGTCTTCAGTAGTCCAGCAGCCTTAATGAGTTCCATGGTCTCCTTGCAATTCAAGGCATCTCTTCCCAGTTCTCTTTCAACCGCAAGTCTGCGTTGATACACATATATTTCCACTTTTCAACATTGCCAATGGAGTGGAAAGAGATGTTGTCCAATGGTGCATCAGGAACATTTCCAGGCACCTTTCTCCCAGATTTCTTGGTCCTCTTTGATGTCGAGACATCTAGTTCGACATCATCATCAGAATCGGATGAGGAAATTTCTTTCCTCTTCTTGGAGGGGATTGCAACCTTGCTCCTTCTGGATGTGGTAGGAGTGACTAGAGTGCTCTTCTTCTGGGCCATAGTCTTGATTCGTCCAGACCTCTTAAGGGGGGTTTTTCCCTTTCTGTTTTGAAGTCTTTCCGCAATGCCAGGTGCCAACCTGTTGGCAATGGGTTCTTCATCAGATTCTACTTCTTCTAAGTCAATGAGGTCACCTGGAGCAGGTTCTGGTGCCCGTGGTGCAGGAGTCTCCTCTGAGGCGTGATCCTCTTCTTCTGTTGATTCCTCTTCACTGGATGAAGGGAGGGCTTCAGCATTTGGAGCGGAGGATGTTGGAACATCTTTCTTGACATCAGGCACAGAAACATTTGGGTTGGACGATGTTGGGACATCTTCATCAGGTTCAGGAACAGAAGCATCTTTCAGAATGCTACTCACAATACTGCGGATTTTCTTGTCCATCTCCGTGTCTACTTCCCTAGGACTTGTTGCAGGGCTAGGGTTTTCAGCAATCTTCACTCCCTGTTGTCTTCTGGGAACCAGTTTCTCAGGGACAGAAGCTTGACCAGGAATTATTTGGATGGGTTGGATGTTGAATTCAGGTTGTTCCTGGTGCGGAGATGATGGTACAGCGGGTGAACCAGAAGCTGCAGTTTCTTTTGGTGAGGTAGCCATGGAAAAGCAGAGCGTTTGGAATGATTTCGTAAATCTCAGAAAACTATTGGGAAATGCTGGTGAAAACACGAATGCCAAGCAGATATAAATTTGAATGAAGAATGTAGAGGGGCGTGTGAAGCAACGGTCGAATTTGCTTTGTGGTGAACGTGCTATTAATGTTAAGTGATTCGTTTGGGCACGTTCAGATTGCAGTAGCTGCTATAATTCCTCTAGCAGACAAATGCCCAGCTTGCCCCTCAGTTTTTCAAACTGATTTGCATCCAAAGCCTTTGTGAAAATATCTGCTATTTGTTCCTCAGTGTCAACATGCTTCAGTGTGATCACTTTATCATCAACAGGATCTCTGATATAGTGATGTCTAATGTCAATGTGCTTGGTTCTGCTGTGTTGAACAGGATTTTTAGAAATATTAATAGCACTCATGTTGTCACAGTACAATGTCATGACATCTTGTTCGACATTGTACTCCTTCAGCATCTGCTTCATCCAAACTAGTTGTGAACAGCTGCTTCCTGCTGCAATATACTCGGCTTCTGCAGTAGATAGGGACACACAGTTCTGCTTCTTGCTGAACCATGAAATAAGGTTGTTTCCCAAATAGAAGCATCCACCAGAAGTGCTTTTTCTGTCATCTGCACTTCCAGCCCAATCAGCATCACAATACCCAACCAGCATTGAATCTGAACAATGACAGT
The DNA here is from genome assembly GCF_004193775.1 of Glycine soja. Lineage (NCBI taxonomy): Eukaryota > Viridiplantae > Streptophyta > Magnoliopsida > Fabales > Fabaceae > Glycine > Glycine soja. The sequence continues at coordinate 12,450,051 of NC_041020.1, forward strand.
ACATAATCCCATAGTCACTGGTGCCATTTACATATTTCAGAATTCTCTTTACTTGAGTCAAGTGACTTATCTTGGGATTGGCTTGATATCTTGCACAAACACCTACTGCATAGGTGATGTCGGGTCTGCTAGCTGTTAAATATAGTAAGCTCCCAATCATGCTTCTGTACAGACTTTGATCAACACTGGTGCCTGCTTCATCCTTTGACAACTTCAAGTGAGTAGGTGCAGGTGTCCTTTTATGACTGGCATTCTCCATCCCAAACTTTTTGACAATGTTCTTTGCATACTTGCTTTGAGAGAGGAATATGGAGTCTTCCATCTGCTTCACTTGGAGTCCCAGAAAATAAGTCAGCTCTCCAACAAGACTCATCTCAAATTCAGATTGCATCTGTTGGACAAAATGTCGAAGCATCTCATTCGACATCCCTCCAAACACAATGTCATCAACATATATCTGTGCAATCATCAAGTTTTCAGCATCTTGTTTGACAAAGAGAGTCTTGTCAATTCCTCCCTTCCTATACCCTTGCTGAGTAAGGAACTCTGTCAGCCTTTCATACCAAGCTCTTGGAGCTTGCTTCAATCCATAGAGAGCCTTCTTGAGCCTGTATACATGATCTGGATGAGTTGGGTCTACAAATCCCCTTGGCTGCTCCACATAGACTTCTTCATTCAGGTATCCATTCAGAAATGCGCTCTTCACATCCATCTGGTACAGCTTGAATTTGAGGATGCAAGCTACACCAAGTAATAATCTGATGGACTCAAGTCTAGCAACAGGGGCAAAAGTTTCATCAAAGTCTACACCTTCAATCTGAGTGTAGCCTTGAGCAACCAGTCTGGCCTTGTTTCTGGTTATGACACCTTCTTCATTGGTTTTGTTCTTGAAGATCCACTTGGTGCCAATCACATTAGTTCCCTCGGGTCTCGGAACTAGCTCCCAGACTTCATTCCTTTTGAATTGCTCCAACTCTTCTTGCATAGCATTGATCCAGAACTCATCAGTCAGTGCCTCTTTCACATTCTTGGGCTCAATTTTGGAGACAAAGCATGAGTTGGAGACAATCTCAATCTCCCTTGATCTTGTAGTGACTCCTCTGTTTGGATCTCCTATAATCAACTCCTTGGGGTGCATCTTCTGGATTCTAATGGAGGGTCTTTTGTCAGGTTGGTTGATGTTTGATTCATCTGTAGCAGAATCAGAGTTTTCTGCATTTTCTCCACTTTTAGCTGCATCTGCTACATTGTCTCCAGATGTTCTGACATCTTCTTCGACATCCTTCTTTCTTGCTGGAGTTAGATCATCAACAACCACATTGATGGATTCCATCACAGTTCTGGTTCTGGAATTGAATACTCTATATGCTCTGCTGTTTGTAGAGTATCCCAGGAATATTCCTGCATCACTCTTGGGATCCATCTTTCTCCTTTGCTCTCTATCTGCCAAGATGTAACATGGACTTCCAAAGATGTGGAAGTGCTTGACAGTTGGCTTCCTCCCTCTCCAGATTTCATACAGTGTGGTTGGAGTGCCTCTTCTAAGTGTGACTCTGTTGTGGATGTAGCATGCTGTGTTCATGGCTTCAGCCCAGAGATTATAGGGAAGTTCTTTGGCATGAAGCATGACCCTAGCAGCCTCTTGCAGAGTCCTGTTTTTCCTCTCAACTATCCCATTCTGTTGTGGTGTAATGGCTGCAGAGAACTCATGAGTGATGCCTTCAGATGTGCAGAATTCAGTGAACCTGCTGTTTTCAAATTCTCTGCCATGGTCACTCCTGATTCTCTTGATGACACAGTCTTTTTCTCTTTGAAGTCTTAGACTCAACTCTTTGAATACTTCAAAGGTTTCTGATTTCTCTCTGATAAAGGTGACCCAGGTAAATCTGGAGAAATCATCCACAACAACATAGGCATACCTCTTTCCTCCAAGGCTTTCAACCTGCATAGGCCCCATCAAATCCATGTGAAGTAGTTCCAGCACCCTGGAAGTGGTCTGATGTTGAAGCTTCTGGTGGGACATCTTGACTTGCTTTCCAATCTGACATTCACCACAGATTCTGCCTTCTTCTATTTTCAGATTGGGAATGCCTCTAACAGCACCTTTGTCAATGATTTTCATCATGCCTCTTAAGTGCAGATGTCCAAATCTTTGATGCCATATTCTGACTTCATCTTCTTTGGAGGATAGACATGTGGAGGAGTAGCTGATTTCTTGGGGTGTCCATATGTAACAATTGTCCTTTGATCTGCTGCCCTTCATTAGAACTTCACTCTTCTCATTTGTCACCAAGCATTCTGACTTTGTGAAGTTTACATTGAATCCTTCATCACACAGCTGACTGATGCTGATCAAGTTTGCAGTCAGTCCCTTCACCAGCAGTACTTTGTTCAGACTAGGAAGTCCATCATGAACTAGCTTTCCCATTCCAATGATCTTTCCTTTAGAGCCATCTCCAAATGTCACATAGCTAGTGGAGCAGGGCTCAATGTTCACCAGGAATTCTTTAACTCCTGTCATGTGTCTGGAACAGCCGCTATCTAGGTACCAATCTTCCTTAGCTGATGCTCTAAGTGAAGTATGAACAACAAGACTAACAGTCTTGTGTTTTGGAACCCACATCATCTTCCTTCCACTGCTGCTCCCTTGAGTTCCATGATGTGGATGGCCATGCAAATGATAGCAGAAGGGCTTTATGTGACCATACCTGCCACAGTAGTGACACCTCCACTTCTTTCTTTTGTTCTTTTTCTGCTGCGTTCCATGATGTCGAGACCGATGTTGTGACATCGTGGCTCCAGTGCTGGTTTTGGCAGGAACAAATTCTGTCATGGTTTTTCTGCCAGCAGATTTACGATTAAGCCCAAGTCCTCTCTGGTCTCCAACATTCTTCCCAAGCTGTAGCACCTCATCAGGCATATCTGAGCCTTTATTCAACATCTTTATTGATTTGGTCATGTTTTCTAGTTTAGAGTTCAGAAAACCGACTTCTCCTTTAAGCTCAGAGATCTCCTCTTTATGTGCCTCCTTCTCAGCCTCCAGATCTGCAATGACCTTCTTCAGTTGTGCTTCTTGCTGAAGAATCTTCTCACTTTTGATGCATAGTTCTCTATAGGATGTAGCAAGCTCATCAAAAGTGATTTCACTGTCTGTATCACTTGAATCTTCAGCAGATTCAAATCTCCCAGTGAGTGCATTCACATCTCTGTCAGAGTCACTTTCTTGTTCACTCTCTGTATCAGAACGACATACAGAAAGTCATTTCCTCTGCTTCTTGAGATGAGTGGGACATTCAGCTATGATGTGTCCATAGCCTTCACACCCATGACATTGAATTCCTTTGCTGTGACTGGGCTTTACATCTGACCTTTTCTGGTATTTGCTGCCTTTCCTGATGTCGAAAGGGATGTTCTGGACATGTGGCTTCTGCCTCCTGTCCATTCTGTTCATCACTTTGTTGAACTGTTTTCCAGGGAGCACAACTGCATTAGTCAGACCTTCATCAGTATCCAGGTCATACTCACCTTCTTCTCCTTCATCATTTGACACAAACGCCAGATTCTTGCTCTTCTTTTCAGCCCTATCCGAGAGTCCTAGCTCAAAGGTTTGAAGGGAACCAATGAGTTCATCCACTCTCATGTTGCAAATGTCTTGGGCCTCCTCTATTGCAGTGACTTTCATGTCAAATCTCTTAGGCAAGGATCTGAGGATCTTTCTCACCAGCTTTTCATCTGTCATCTTCTCTCCCAAGGCAGTGCAAGCATTGGCAATTTCAAGAATGTTCATGTGGAAGTCATGAATGCATTCTTCCTCCTTCATCTTCAGATTTTCGAATTTTGTGGCCAATAGTTGCAATCTGGACATCTTCACTTTGGAGGTTCCTTCATGAGTGATTTTTAGGATCTCCCAAGCATCCTTGGCCACTGTACATGTGTTGATCAGTCTGAAGATATTCTTGTCAACTCCATTGAATAGAGCATTCAAAGCTTTGGAGTTTCCAAGTGCCAATTCGTCTTCTTCTTTAGTCCAGTCTTCTTCTGGCTTCAATTCATCAGTGGGCTTTCCTTCTGTGTCCAGCATCTTGGGATGTTCCCAGCCTTTGATGACAGCTTTCCAGGTTCTACTATCCAGTGATTTGAGGAAGGCCACCATCCTTGCTTTCCAGTATTCATAGTTGGTTCCATCTAGGATTGGTGGTCTGTTCACTGGTCCTCCTTCTTTCTCCATGTTCATCAGAATTTATCTCCCTAGATCTCACTCTGTGATTTCGAGTGTTGGCTCTGATACCAATTGAAATTCTGATACCAGGGGACAGATGTCGTACCGGATGTCACGACATCACGCTTCAGAACATGCAGATTATATGTGTCCGTATGAACAGATTAAACAAGTAAATAACACAAGAGAATTGTTAACCCAGTTCGGTGCAACCTCACCTACATCTGGGGGCTACCAAGCCAGGGAGGAAATCCACTCTCAATAGTGTTAGTTCAAGGTCTAACAGCCCCTGTTTACAACCTTCTCACCTAACCACTACCCGTGCGATCTCTACCTAAGAGCCACTCTTAGATATGAGAACCTCTGCTCACTCCCTCTCACTCACACTCCCGTGTTTACAATTAAGTCAAAGACACACCAGAGATCAACTCTGAACAAAAGAGATCAACTCTACACACTAGAGATCAACTCTAGACACAAGAGATCAACTCTACACACTCAGGTCCAACACTTGATGCTAGGGTACCATCAAGGTGGCTCACAAAACACTCAAGTCCCAAAACTCACAAAATAACTCTTCGATCCCGGACTTGGTACAGAACTCGTGCAGCCTCCATGATTATATAGCAATTTGCGTTTCTGGGCTGCAACGGCTTGTGCTGGAGGAGATCTATCTTCTTCTGAAAAAATCTGCAGTTAAAGAACTAAAAGATAACTTTTGATCTTTTAGTTTGAATCTTTAATCTTTAATCTTTAATCCCTGAACGAACTCTTCTACTTTGAAATTCGAACTTTAATGATCTTTTAATTCGTTCCAGAAGATAGATCATCTAATCTCTTGCTAACTGAACAATAATCTGTTAAAGATATAACAGATTTATATGTCCAGTATTATCGGGCCGGATGTCAGGACATCGTGTCCGACATCGTGGATCCTGCAGCTTCACTTCTGCACTTGACTTTTATCTTGCATTGTACAGCAACTCCAGTATTCTCGGGCAGGATGTCAGGACATTGTATCCGACATCGTGGATCCTGCAGCTTCACTTCTGCACTTGTCTTTTATCTTGCATTGTACAGCAACTCCAGTATTCTCGGGCAGGATGTCAGGACATTGTATCCGACATCGTGGATCCTGCAACTTCAATTCTTCATTTGACATTTTATCTTGCCTTGTGCATTGTGCAGCCCGATCTTATTCCTTGACATAACGTTGGACATCATGTGCAGCAACTCCAGCTTTCCTTCATTGTCTAAGTGCTTATGTTTTAACAAAATCTTAGCCAATCTTTTAAAGCTCAGTAGAGCCAAACACTAACATCATGAATAATGGTTTGAAAATGTCCAAACATACATTGTATATCTTTGTTTTCTTCCATGGGGAAGAGTTCATACTTACGTTTGAGGAGATTGAGTTTGTCCTTTTAACCTGTGATGTGCCTTTGTATGCTATAGCCAAAGTGTCCCGCATTTATTTGGCACTTCTAAAAATGTATACCTTGGCGTATTCTTCTTTTGGAAGAGCACACAACATCACATTCTGAACCTTGGAGTTTAGCAAAAATTTAAGTTTTTGTTGCTCCGTCCACTAGCCTATAAGAATCTCATTCATTTGATTGTCATGTGGAATATACTCTCTATTTTCCACCACATCCCATAGATCTATATGAATTGATTTGAAGTGGGCAATCATACACTCCTTGCAGTAATCATACTTTATGCCTCTGAAAAGAGGTGGTTTGTTGGTGGAGAATCCTTCTTCCATATCTTTGATATATAGGATCTTTTCCTTAGTATTGTCAGATAGTCAACCCTAAAGGCCAAGCTTTGATACCAATCGAAATAGCAAGAAACACACTAAAAAGGCAAGGGGGGGGGGGCTTGAATAATGTGTATATAAAAAATATAAACTTTTGCAATATAAAAGCAAATATAGATAACAATATATTAAAATCAGGATGTTCACTGAAGATAAAACTGATATATAATGAAGATCAATATTTTCGTTTAGTGACAGATAAAAGAGAGTTGGTAAAATAGTTTTTCAACTAAACACTTGGTGTTAAAATGTGATTGAAAGTGTTATAAGAATGCTCAATAAATTGTTATGGAGATAAGTGGAAACACTTGGTTTATATTGATTCACTCAACCCGAGCTATGTCTAGTTCTCCTTTACTCACTAGTAAAGGGTTCCACTAATTAAAACTTGATTACAAAACAAGTATTCTAATTTTTCACTTCTGACTTTACAAGTATTCTTAATATCACTTCTAGTACCTTTTTAGACTCCACATGAGTCTAAGAACCCAAGTATTGTTTAACACTAAGCCACTTTAATTTGCCACTTCTGGCTTTCACGAACAAGCATTTGAATGAATACATGCATTCTTAACACTCAATGAGTGAATAAATAGTTAAGCTCAAATACAATATAACTTTGCTTTGCAAAGAATAAACTAATGATAATTGTGCATTAGCCATCTAGTGATTTTAGCAAAGTTTTGCTTCAAGTATTTTTTTGTTGTCTTGTAACTTTTTTCACCAATCGCTTCCTTGATGGAGATGGTCCTTTATAGACTTTAGTGAAGGATATGTTACGAGATCAGCGTCGATTCTTTGAAAGAACCATTGTTTCACATTGAAGGATGATGTGACGTTTCATGCTCTAAATGGAGAGGAATGATCCATAGTACAAACAACACCCTATGCTTTTTGTCGTAGCAAAAGCAATCTTTGAGGAAATATTTCATGAAAACCTTTTATAGTATCCTTTTCTAAAATTCAAACGTTGGCAATTCAAAAATAATAGAGGCAGATAGAATTAAAATAAAATAGAACACATGCACTTCATTTTTTCATCATACTCAATCTTTGAGACTGGACGTGCGAGTTTCCCAAATAACAGTGTGTTATACTGATTTACACAAGGGTGGACGCTCTTTGGATATAGCATGTTGGACACTAGTTAGAAATATAGCATTCTTTCAATGATACTGGATGATACTGAATGTTGTAAATTCCTTTAACACAATGATCCTATCAACTTGTTAAAACTCATTAGAATATTAATAATTTATGGTTATTGTTATACATCTAAATTCAAGAAAGATGAGACGAGTGGTTGTCCAGACCTAACACGAATCATAGCAAATGATCATTTATTAAATTTTTTAATCTAATACACCTATCTGCTAGTAAGAAATAGATGAAATACCATACATGCAATTTGCATTTAAAATTAAACACAAGAATAATAGTATATTCACAATAAAGTGAAAACAAAAATTTATTTATACCATATCTCCTATATGAATAACCGAGAAAGCCAAACGTCATACGAGACTTATTTAATGAAGACAAATGCACAAAATACGTGCATGCACACAACAAAACAACCATAGAATGACTTTCAACCACAACTTTTCTTCTTTAATCTTCTTGAAATGCAGCTTCTTCTTGCAACTATATACTAAGTTTCCACCAGGAGTATCATCTAGGCCTCCAGAGTTAGTAAAAGACTGAACTTCAGCAACAGATGAACCATTACTAACCTTAAGCAAGCTAATAATTTCTTTTTCACCATGAAAAATAGAATACTCCCTAGAAAGGTCCTCAACAACATCGTTCTCTTGAGTTATCTTGTCAAAATTGTTCAAAAACTTCATCTACCATAATTAAATAGCAATTTAAATTAAAAATTATCCTTTTTACAACAAAAAATAATTTAAAAAACTATATAAAAAAACACATTGGTAAACCTTCTCAGGTGTGCATATATCCTTAATAGACATGAAAGACCTAATAATAAGTGGATCATAAAAAATCTTTCTCACTTTGAAGCATCATCAAAATGAAAAGCAAAGTCAAAGTCTTTCTCAATCTTTAAGAGAATCTTTTTCCCAATGAGTTGAAAGCATTAGGATGCTCATTTGAGGTAGGCTCCTATTTAAAATTTAATTATCAGTACAAAATTTTATCAATATATACAAAATTATATTAAATGGTTAACACCATTTATAACAAATTCAACTCTTTCGGATGGAAGCACAACTCTCCCTAATCAACTTTGTATAGTCTGAATCAAATAATATAAATGAAGCAGTATCCAAACCATCAAATTCCCCCACCTTTAATTTGTACCTCGAATTGACATGAATAACATTTATGTTGCATGAAGCACAAAAGTAGGCACCACCTTGAGGAGTTAGGGCTTTGTGGCATTTACATGTAGGATACCACCATAATTCATTTTTCAAAATGCATACAATCTTGCCCAACACAATAAAGAAGTCATCCTAAAAAAAGTTACAATCATTATTTGAAAAATATAGTTTAACAACATTGATTTATTTCTTTACAACCATTTTTATAAAAATACTAATAAAAGATATGGATTCAATTATATCCAATTAGCATAGCCACCTCCTCAATGATATGAAGTTGAAAAAGATTTTTTCAGGCTACATTTTTAGAAATTCTTCCTACATGGGACATTTTTGTTGTCTCCCTTAATATGTCCTAGCACCACTAGAAAAATGAGTTTTTACAACACTAATTTTATGTCGGTTGATAAAAAATCGTTTTAGAAAAAAAAATGCGGTGACATTTTGGTAAATAATTACAACCATTCTAAGACGATTTAACAAAAATTGTCTTAGAAACTACCATTCTAAGATGGTTTAGCAAAAATCATCTTGGAAACTACCATTCTAAGACAGTTTAGCAAAAATCGTCTTAGAACAAGAGTAGTCTATAAAATAAATAATTTTTCCTTCATTTCTTTGTTCGACACCTATCCTCCTAGAGTTGGTAAAATGGGAATTTTGAAAAATAATACGGTCCCAACCTCTTTTGTTGCAAGACATGGCCCCAACCTCTCAAATTCTCACCCATTTCCTTTCCTCTCATAAGACCACGACAGAGACGCTTTGTGGCGTGTTCTTGGTGTTTGGCAAATTGAACAAGGCTATCATGACTATTCTCTACTACCTTTCATCACAACATCACCAAAGCAAAACCATTTCTTCCTTTGTGGTTTGGACAGAAAAAAAGAAGAAGAGGGAACTAATGTTGAAAGTACCAACATTGAAAGTATTATCATTAACATCGATTTTTCAAAACCGATATTAATATAATATTACAACTTCAGTTTTTTAAATAACTAATGTTACATAATAAGAATTATAAAAACAAGTTATATATCTTCATATTAACATCGGTTTTGGTTAAAACCAATGTTAATATATGAATACAACATCAGTTTTTAGTATGTCTATATTAACAACGATTTTGGTAAAAACCAATGTTGCTAGTAATTAAAAACCGATGTTGTTTTTTTTATAACATACATCAGTTTTGGTAAGAACCGATGTTGCTTTATTACCATCAACATTGGTATTTAGCAAAATTGATGTTGTTAATGAAACTTAACATCGGTTTTTTAAAAAACCGATGTTAAAATAACATACAACATCGGTTTATTTTAAAAACTGATGTCGATTTTTAGGATTTTTTTTATATGTTGTCTATTTTTTTAATAACCCTAAAATTAACCTGTAAATTTTAAAAGTCGACCACACAACATATAATTTTCATTCTGTTTTGAAATAGTTTTTACCATAAATTCCATCGAAAATTTATTAATTACTATGAATTAAAAGAATATTTAATGTTAAGGAGACATGAATTGTAAAAAATGTAAAGTAACTAAATTAAAAGTACAAAATTGCCTAAACATCCTAGGTTTCATTTTTAACTTTCAAATAATACTTTGCCTACTGGATGCAAAGCGTCTTCAATATCTCTGGTTGCAATGGTCTAGCATAATTGAAATACTGTATGATATAATAAAACATAAGTTATTAATATAATTCCAATCATAGCAAAATGAAATTTGTTTGAATTAAACAATTACCGTTTCCCAATTATTCTTGAAACTTCCGAAGATTATAGTTGACATCCAGTGCATAACGTAATACCCACACTCAGTGCTTCCTTTTTGTCTATTACACTAAATACATTATGAAATTTAGATATTCAATGTCACGTACAAATTAGTCTACACAATACTAAAATATAACTAGAAGCATTGTTTAAATGACTTACTTTAACAACAATCCACCTAGCAGCAGCCTTGGATTTACTTTTTGAAGTATCGTCAAGTCCTTTCAAAGCACTATTGAATACAAACATGGATGCTTATTGTACAATTAAAATATTGATGTTCCCGACTAATGCTAATGCAAATGTATTGAAAAACAACACTGGTCTGTTAATTATTCCTTTGAGGTAGTTGTTTGGCTTATTATACAACGAACAAAACCATATGATAACATTTTCCTTAGGCAAAATAACGACCATTTGACAATGTGCACTACAGTGGAGACCAACATAGGTTATTATAATATTATACATTATTTAAATTCATTTGTTCAGTTTAACTTACCCATTCAAGTAGGCTCCTAAGTAGAGATCCCTCTTTGATTTCTGCATCCAATTCTTAATATAACTTTCTGGTTTAAATTGCAATTTCCCAGATCTCTATATGGACTGTGGCTTGAGGAATCCTTACACATCCACATTCCCCGCTCGCATACTTGTCTCAATCATATGTCTATTGTGTAGAAGCAAAGTGTCGCAACCTACCCTTCGGCGGGAGGGCGACGCGTGACTCGCGGGATGCGTGTTCCACGAAAGGAATACGCGCGGAGTCGCCACCAACATTTATTTGAGGAAAACGTCGGAAAAACCGGAAAAGACGCGATCTACGAACTTTTAAGTGAAAGGTTCGGGAGTTGTATTTATGCGCGGGGAAGGTATTAGCACCCCACACGTCCGTCACAAGGGACGACAACCTTTAATCGAATGTGCAAACATGACTTTGATTTTTACGTTCCCTTTTATGTCCTTATATCCTTTATACCCTTTTTATATTTTTTCTCTTTTTGTGGTCGACAAGGGTGTTTCCCTTTGCTCCTACGTATTACTCAATTGGGATGAGAAAATCAGACCTACGTAGTTCTTTCTTATGCGTGAATCAAGTGATTCTTTTTACTTGAAAGGTGATCATTTTAAGGCGTTGGACCTTAAAAATGACCCATTTTACTTAATAAGAAATTGAAGTGATAAACTTTCAAAAACCTATTTTTGTGGACGAGCTTGACTAGGCGAGTTGATTTTAGCCTTAGTTTCACCTTAGTTATTAGTCAATTCGATTAAGAATGAGAAATCCCAAAGAGAAAACGTCCGATTGATTTTTCGCTTTACTTTACTAAAAACTATTTTTTTGATTATTATATTATTATTTTACCTCTTTTTTTTATTTCCAACGTGGTTACGGCACGACCGAACGGTCGGAATTCATTTTAACCAAAATTAACGGATGATACAATTCAAACGATCGGTGGAAATTTATTTTATTTTTAGATTAAGCGAGAAATGACTTAAATAAATGGCTTAAGCACGTCAAAAGGGAAGAAAAGAAAACTGAAAGTAAACGAAATTAAAGTGAAAGTACACAAAACAAGAAATGAATTGAAAGTCTCGGATTCGAAAACTTACCCGTTGAAGAACACAGAACGAACGAAGAATGGATGAAGAACGGTGAAGAACGACGAAGAACGATGAAGAATTTCCACAGAATCGCTTACGGAAGCGTTACAGAAGCACTTCGACTCGATTTTTCTTCACGAAAACGTGTTTTTTGCCCAAAATAGCCGAAATGCATAGCCAAAGGGGTCTTGAACATTTTGAAACAGCTCCCCCCTCCCCTATTTATAGAAAAAAAGGGAGGTGCTTGCCGCCCAAAGACTTAATGAAGAAGATTTCTAAGCGCACCCGAATTACTAAGTTCACCCCCCTTTTCGTATTTTATGGAAAAGTTACGGAAGCCTTACGGAACTGTTTTCGAATTTGATTTTCATCTTTTTTCTCTTCCCTTTCACCAATGTTAAGTGGAATATGCTTACCCAAGGTTTTCGGAAATTTTACGGAAGTATTACGGAAGCCGCGGAAGCCCCGAAAACCATTTTTCAAAAACATGGAGGAGCTTGCCGCCCAGTTGCTTCCTCCTTAAGCAACCCAACTTCCAAAATGTTCTGGAAGGGCCTAGATTTGAATTGCTATTTACACCCCTATCTTGATAAGTTCACCCCCTTACCTTTTTTGGTGATTCTTTTTTCGTAAAATTACGGAAACTTACGAATCTCGTAACGATACTTGTTTTCTTTCCGTAATGTTACGGAACCTTGCGGATTACATAATCATCCCCTTTTTGACTTACGGAATGTTACGAAATCTCACTTAATTATGCAACGATGCTTCCATTTGATTTCCGGTGTGTCACGGAAACTTACGGATTGTGCATCAATATTTTTTGGTTTTCCGGCATGTCCTGGAATTTCACAAATTGCCTAATGATGGGTGCCAAGCACCTCACAAGGACCAAAGAAAGGTCGCATGTCATCAAGCAAAGGTCCCCGGACGAAATTAGGGTATGACAGTTGCCCCTCTTTACTTGTCTTTTATTGGAGATAAAAGGAAAGTAAAGACAAGACACTAATTTCGTTCCTCTAGATTTGACGAGAGTCGCGGGTGGCCATAAAATCTCCACATGCAAATGACTTGTTGTTCCCGGAATTTCACAAATTGCCTAATGATGGGTGCCAAGCACCTCACAAGGACCAAAGAAAGGTCGCATGTCATCAAGCAAAGATCCCCGGACGAAATTAGGGTATGACACTAATTTCGTTCCTCTCGGTTGACGAGAGTCGCGGGTGACCATAAAATTTCCGCATGTAAATGACTTGTTGTTCCCGGAATTTCACAAATTGCCTAACGATGGGTGCCAAGCACCTCACAAGGACCAAACAAAGGTCGCATGTCATCAAGCAAAGATCCCCGGACGAAATTAGGGTATGACACTAATTTCGTTCCTCTCGGTTGACGAGAGTCGCGGGTGACCGTAAAATTTCCGCATGTAGATGACTCGTTGCTCCCGGAGGAACAAAAGGTGCAGAAGACTATGTCAGTCTCTGCATGTCATCGGGCCCGCCGCCTCTGGATGACACAAGGGTGCAAAATGACCAAATTTTGTCTCTGCGTGTCATCGGGCTCGCCGCCTCTGGATGACAAAAGGGTGCGGATAACCGTAAGGTATCTCCGCGTGTCATCGGGCCCGCCGCCTCTGGATGACACAAGGGTGCAGAATGACCAAATTTTGTCTCTGCGTGTCATCGGGCCCGCCGCCTCTGGATGACACAAGGGTGCGGATAACCGTAAGGTATCTCCGCGTGTCATCGGGCCCGCCGCCTCTGGATGACACAAGGGTGCAGAATGACCAAATTTTGTCTCTGCGTGTCATCGGGCCCGCCGCCTCTGGATGACACAAGGGTGCAGAATGACCAAATTTTGTCTCTGCGTGTCATCGGGCCCGCCGCCTCTGGATGACACAAGGGTGTGGATAACCGTAAGGTATCTCCGCGTGTCATCGGGCCCGCCGCCTCTGGATGACACAAGGGTACAGAATGACCAAATTTTGTCTCTGCGTGTCATCGGGCCCGCCGCCTCTGGATGACACAAGGGTGCGGATAACCGTAAGGTATCTCCGCGTGTCATCGGGCCCGCCGCCTCTGGATGACACAATGGTGCAGAATGACCAAATTTTGTCTCTGCGTGTCATCGGGCCCGCCGCCTCTGGATGACAAAAGGGTGCGGATAACCATAAGGTATCTCCGCGTGTCATCGGGCCCGCCGCCTCTGGATGACACAAGGGTGCAGAATGACCAAATTTTGTCTTTGCATGTCATCGGGCCCGCCGCCTCTGGATGACAAAAGGGTGCGGATAACCGTAAGGTATCTCCGCGTGTCATCGGGCCCGCCGCCTCTGGATGACACAAGGGTGCAGAATGACCAAATTTTGTCTCTGCGTGTCATCGGGCCCGCCGCCTCTAGATGACAAAAGGGTGCGGATAACCGTAAGGTATCTCCGCGTGTCATCGGGCCCGCCTCCTCTGGATGACACAAGGGTGCATGTCACATGACCTCAGGGTCAGTATGACAAAGATTATGGGGCGGCCGACATAAGCAAGGCTCTTGCTCCTACGTATTCTCCAATGAGGAAGTCAGACCTACGTAGTTCTAGATAACTTGTGAGACTTGAAAAAGTCTCCACCAGAAGATGCCTACATCTCCGGAAAGGGCGCAGATGACCATATTGGCCTCTGCTTATCAATCACACTCGAGGTGCGGATAACCGTAAGGTGTCTCCGTGGGCTACTAGCTCTTGGGTCATGGTAACAGAAAGCGGTGCGGTCGACAAAAGCGAGGCTTTTGCTCCTACGTATCCTCCCATGAGGAACTCAGACCTACGTAGTTCTTGATAACTTGTGAGACTTGAAAAAGTCTCGGTGTTTTCTCCACTAAAATGCAAACATGCTTTAGCAAAGAGACAAATATTCCAACTGATTAGAGCAGCATATGCCTTTTTGAGTGAAAAACAATGTGTCTACCGGGGAAGGAGAGTATGCTGATGAAATTTTCTCATAACCATAAATGAGATTTTGGATGTTAGCATTTCGTTTCTAAATGACCATTTAGAGGAAACACTGGGTTCGACAAAAATAGAAGAAAATCACTCAAAGTGTATCAATCTCGCACAGGTAAGTGTTTCATCCTAATTCCGAACCATAGATATGTCATGACTTGACTTTGCAAATTATTTCCTATCAAATCAAAAATTACATGCGTGATCATGGATCAATAGGGCTTCCCTTGGGAATGGGTTCTTTTGGTGGGTTTTTCGGCTTTTGTGTGTTTTTGCCCCTTTTCCTTTTCTATTTTGGTTTTGCGCGAGGCGAACAAGTCACCGACGCACAGGATTTTGGTTGGTAATCAAAGGGAGAAGACCACTTTAGGTCATGGTTTCCTTTTCTTTCTTTTGTTCATTTGGTGACAATTCTGTATTGTTCAGATATTGTCTGGTCAAAAGACCTTTCTGCACATTTCTTCTAGTTTCTTTGATCAAGAACTTTCTTTCCTTCCTTTTTTTACTTTCTCCCATTCTTTGGTTGGGAATTTTCTTTCTTTTCTTTTTGCTTTCTCCCACTCTTTGATTGGGAATTTCCTTTCTTTTCTTTTTGCTTTCTCTTTGATTGGAAATTTTCCTTCTTTCCTTTTTTGCTTTCGAGGGTAAGGATTATAGTGAGTCATGATTTTGGCTCAAGGTTTGTAGAATGGCTAGACATGATACATGTCGGGGTTTGGTTTGGCTCAAGGATAAAAGGGGTGCCCCACATTATTTCCATGACACAAATGCAAAAATGATGATTTGGAAACTTTATGCAAAACTGGTCATGCATGCACCTATGCGGACACTCAAGTGTCAAATTTTTATGGTCATGTGATGCTAGGGCTCATGATTCATTTCCTCTATTTTAGTCAACCCAATGTTTCCAAAATATGTTCTTTTATCCATTTGTGCATTCATCCAAGTCCATTTCGGGCGTCCGGGAAAATTTCACAGCATTCACCCTTCAGGTGTACACACATTTTTTTTTCCAAAAACTAGCTATGATCAGCGAATTTTTCTTCAAAGAAAAGTTGGAAGTCATCTCTTTTCAAAAGCATGTTGGTTTTTCAGCTAGACAACTTATTTTTCTTTTTTCTCTCTTTTTTTTCTTCTTTTTTTTTATTTGTTTATTTCTTTTTCTTGTTTGTTTTTTTTTCTTCTCTTTTTTTTCATGAGGTATTTTGCTATATACATGCATATCCAAGGTATCTTGCTACCTAAACATACATATATATGTTTTGTAAGGTATTTTTGCTATATACATGCATATCCAAGGTATCTTTCTACCTAAACATACATATATATTTTGTGAAGTATTTTTTGTTTACATACATGCATATCTAAGGTATCTTTCTACCTAAACATACATATATATATTTTGTGAAGTGTTTTTTGTTTACATACATGCATATCTAAGGTATTTTTCTACCTAAACATACATATATATATTTTGTGAAGTGTTTTTTTGTTTACATACATGCATATCTAAGGTATTTTCACTACCTAAACATACATATATATGTTTTGTAAGGTATGACTACCTTCCGAGCTTGCGCTTGTTTTATTTAAATTCCCAGGATCATGAGCAACTAGGTGCGTCCTACTATAAAAAGTGATCAAATAGCAGGCAGAAATTTAAAAGGTACTAGGTTGCCTCCTAGTAGCGCTTCTTTAACGTCTTGAGCTGGACGCCTTATGACTTGTCGGTCACTGACCTAGTACTTTGCTTACCTTTGGCTTTGGACTTGGTCGCCTATTGGTCGGCCATGTGGTGTAGGCAATACTCAAACCTTTTTGTGGATGAGCAGAGGTGAACTCTAGAGGTGATGGCGGTGCGTCTGTTGCCCGCTGCCGGCCATCGCCAGGCTGCTGTGGTGTTTCGCCCTGACCCTGCCTGGAGACGCAGAACTTCTTGATGAAAGCTCGATTGGTAGGGGGGACCTGATGACCTTGCTGGGGGCGACAGGCACTCCCTAGAACTGACAGAGACCCGTATTTAGAGCTGGCAACTCCAAGACCCTGTTGGCCTTCTTCGGGTCCACTAGGTGTCTTGCGGGCACAATCCCCATAAACAATAGATGACATCAGAAATCAGTTGGGGGAGGTGCATACTTACCTATGCCACGACGACATGAACTTGCTGGGGGGAACGGGCGCCCTGTAGGGCCGACAGAGGCCCGTAACCAGAGCTGGAAACCCCAGGGCCCTGTTGGACTTCTTCAGGTCCACTGGGTGTCTTTGTGGGTGCGATCCCTGCAAACAATAGATGGTATCAGAAATCAGTTGAACCATATGCATACTTACCCATGTCGGGACGACATAGACCAACTGATACTTTTGCAGGGGGAGATTGGCATTGCGGTCGCTGGGCAGAATGTTGCTAAGTAGCAATGTCATCTATATCTGTGTAAGAGTGGTCATGTTGGTGCGCATGATCCGCACTCGTCTCTTTGCAGCGGCACGGGTGAAATCTTGCCCCGGTATGCATAGTAGCTATGTGATAGCCTCCCTCTCTGGTTGTGCTCGCACAGTTGGCCGTCCTCCAATATCAGGGGGTGGCCCAGGAACCGTTAAAAGGAAACTACTTGTCCCTTAACCGGGAGTGCAAGTCTTGGTTAAGCATTTAAGGATAGAGGACCTTAAATTCTCTTAAGGTGCGGATGTGGAGCACACTGAAAATGAGGACACGTAGCCCTCTAAAGGTGAGGGCGTGCAACCCTCTCAAGGCGAGGATGTATAGTCCTCTGGAGGTGAGGGCGTGTAGTCCTCTCAAGGTGAGGGCGTGCAACGCTCTGTTGGCGAGGACGTGTAGTCCTCTAAAGGTGAAGGCGTGTAGCCCTCTGTTGGCGAGGACGTGTAGTCCTCTAAAGGTGAGGGCGTGTAGCCCTTCGAAGGTGAGGACATGCAGTCCTCTGATGGCGAGGGCGTGTAGCCCTCTGAAGGTGAGGACGTGTGGTCCTCTAAAGGTGAGGGCGTGTAGCCCTACGAAGGTGAGGACATGTAGTCCTCTGAAGGTGAGGGTAACTAGTACCCAAGGCAAGGGCGAGTAGCCCTCTCAAGGCGAGGACGTGTAGTCCTCTGGAGGTGAGGGCGTGTAGCCCTCTGATGGTGAGGACTTGTAGTCCTCTCAAGGCGTGGACGTTTAGTCCTCTCAAGGTGAGGACGTGCAGTCCTCTGAAGGCGAGGTGTGTAGTCCTCTAAAGGTGAGGGCATGTAGCCCTACGAAGGTGAGGACATGTAGTCCTCTGAAGGTGAGGGTAACTAGTACCCAAGGCGAGGGCGGGTAGCCCTCTCAAGGCGAGGACGTGTAGTCCTCTGGAGGTGAGGGCGTGCAACCCTCTGATGGTGAGGACATGTAGTCCTCTCAAGGCGAGGACGTCTAGTCCTCTCAAGGCGAGGACGTGTAGTCCTCTCACGGTGAGGACGTGGAGTCCTCTGAAGGCGAGGATGTGTAGTCCTCTAAAGGTGAGGGCATGCAGCCCTCTGTTGGCGAGGACGTGTAGTCCTCTAAAGGTGAGGGCGTGTAGCCCTACGTTGGCGAGGACGTGTAGTCCTCTCAAGGTGAGGGCGTGCAGCCCTCTGTTGGCGAGGACGTGTAGTCCTCTAAAGGTGAGGGCGTGTAGCCCTACGAAGGTGAGGACATGCAGTCCTCTGATGGCGAGGGCGTGTAACCCTCTGAAGGTGAGGACATGCAGTCCTCTGATGGCGAGGGCATGTAGCCCTCTGAAGGTGAGGACACGCAGTCCTCTGATGGCGAGGGCGTGTAACCCTCTGAAGGTGAGGACATGCAGTCCTCTGAAAGTGAGGACACACAGTCCTCTTAAGATGAGGGCGTGCAGCCCTCTGTTGGCGAGGAGTGTAGTCCTCTGAAGACCAGGGTACTAGTACCCGAGGGTCCATCCTTATGAGAAAGCAAGAGATCGACTCATCGAGAGAGCCGGTCATCCCAAATTCAAAAGATTTGGACATTTAGATGTAGGGAATCTATGTAGTTAACATGATTTTGAGGGATGCAAAAGCATGCAACCTTTGTTGTGAAATTTGGGTAAATGCGGACTTTATATGAAACAATGCAATGTAATGGAAAGTTGTACAATGTTCATGGCATTCTTTCCCTATTTTGTGATTTTGATTTTGATTTGATTTTTTTTTTTTTTTTTGGAAAACACAGATTGACTGCCCTTTTGAAAAAGGTGATAATTCATGCAACCTCATCCTATCTTTTTGCAAATCTCTCCGGGAACTCCCTCAGAGTGTATGTTCTTTTTGATTTAGTCACTTGACCATTTTGGAGTGACGGCAATGGAGTCGTTTGATGTTTAATCAATCCATTGAAATCCTAGGGTTTGTCCCCTTTTTTTTGTTAAAAACATCGATGGGTGAGAACTTTTGATCGGCCCCTATGTTCACTTGAGGCTCATGCACGGTGCCCCTCATTGCCCCAGTGTAAGGCTTTGAGGTACCAATCGTTGTCTTTCGTCATGACGTTGTAGCTGGGAACCTATTGAGTGAGAACTTCTAATCTGCCCCTAGGTTTGTTTGAGGTTTATGCATGGGGCCTTTCATTGCCCCAGTGTAGGGCTTAGAGGTACCAATTGTTGTCTTGTTTTCATAACCTTGTAGTGAGGAAGAATGAAAGACGCAATTGATTCTTGCAAAAAGAATTTTCCAAGGACGAGAAATAGTTGAAGGATTTTTCAGCTGATGGATTAAGTCAAATGACTCCTATGTAGAAGCAAGATGTTTTGATGTCTTGATGATGCTAAAGGATCAAGTGCTTCTAAGTTTTATTCAAGACAAGAATCCAAGAAAGTCAAGATATATGATCAAGTTGATTTCTAGAATCTTTTGGAAGAAGTTTCCAAATTGAAAAAACAAAAGGTTTGACCAAAGAATTCTATCATTTCAAATTGAGATTTGCTCTCCGGTAATCGATTACCAGCAGCTGAAAATGTTTATAACAGTCACTAGAAATTTGAATTCAAAATTTATAATGTGTAATCGATTACACATGGATGGTAATTGATTACCAGCAATTTATTCAAATTTTAAAGCCTGTGATCTATTACACAAGTCTTGTAATCGATTACCAGAGGAGATTTTCAGAAAATAATTTCCAAGAGTCACATCTATTCAAATGGTTTATGAATGGCCATCAAAGGTGACTTGGAAACACGAATTTAAAGAGAGTTTTCATTGCCCACAAAGTTTATCCTCTCAAAAGATTAAGAGTTTTTCTGAACTGAACTGTCTTATCCTCTCAAAAAGATTCCTTGGTCAACCACTTGCATATTCAATAAGGAATTTTGATTGGTCTTCATTGTACAATCTATCCCTTTTAAGAGAGATTTCTTCTTCTCTTCTTCTTACTTCTGAAAAGGGATTAAGAGACTGAGAGTCTCTTATTGTAGAGGATTCTTGAACACAAGGGAAGGGTTGTCCCTGTGTGGTTCAGACTTTGTAAAAGGAGTTTTACAAAGAGAGTGGAAAATCTCAAGTGGGTTTCTTGAGGACTGGACGTAGGCGCGGGAAGTGGCCGAACCAGTATAAATCAAGTTTGCATCCCTCTCTTCCTTTAAACTTCTTTTATTGCTATTTATCTTTTGCTTTAAAGAAGTTTATTTTGATTTGTCTTTTGAGTAATTCATGTTAAGGGTGCATTGTTAATCCAAAAAGAAAGAGTGATAGTTCAATTGGGGAATAGTCTTTGCATCTTAATTCAACCCCCCTTTTTCTTAAGGTAACTGAGGCCATTTGTCCAACATCCTATTCTTGACAACTCGCTTCTCTAAGAAGACAAACTTTCTGGAATGATAAAATGAAGTCACATGAACGTCTATATTTTTACTTGAAAACACAGTCAATCAAATGCCTTTTTATTTTTTTTATTTTGAAACTTATTTTTTTATTTTGAAACTTATTTGTTTTGAACTTTACTCGTTGTTTTACGGCACCCCCACCAACGTGCAAGACGAGTAATCTCTGATTGAACAGTCTTGGAAGTCAACACTCAGGAGCGCAGGTCGCTTGAGCAAATAGACCAATGGCTTGCACCCACATTCCGGTGAAATTTGAATAAGCAAACATGCGTTTGTGAGAGGATGAGGGACAAGGATGTCCATTTTATCCATATCATTTAGCATTGTAACTGTGGTTTATAATAATGGCATAAACTTGAAAATCCTGATGAGTCATAACAACAGCTTCCAGAATTTCCCCATGTATGGTGTTGCTTGTCAATGTTATGATTCAACAAGCGATTCTCCTCAAATTTCAGCCAGCCCGTATCAATTAGACTTCACACTTTATGCTTCGGGGTCATACAATGCTCAATGGAATGCCTCAGGGCTCCTCCACGATAAGCACACGTTGCGTTCGAGTCGTATCCTCAGAAAAATGGAGGTTGAGGAACCTTGGTTGGGGTTATGGCTACCATTGAATTATTGAGTGGATATGGGATCAAGTTTAGCATATGACAACGGAATTTGGGGTGAACCCTACAGGCTTTTTGTTGCAAAATTCCTTTTTGTTGGTGTTTTTTTGGTTTGTGCTAAAGGTGATCTTCGTCATTGGAAGTGCGGTAGACAGGCTTTGTGGTTGATTTAGGGATGGCCTTTGTGGATAACTGGGTGGTGGGTAAGGAGGAGGTTTGTTATTGACTGAGTAATGACATTGTTGGGTTTGGTGGGAAACTTGGCCGTATAGGAATGGAGTTATTGACATTCTTATTGGGAGTGTACGCCACTTTGGGTGGCGTATAGTTGAGAGGCAAGCCATATGGCGGGAAGGCGTGCTCGTTTTGAATTTGTACATTATGGGGGCTGCCCGTACTTCCCAAATCTTTGCCTACCATATCTGAGGTTGGATGATTCATTTGGTTGATGCCGGATGGGGACATCAGGTTCACCTTAGCAACAACGCTGGTAGCGGCAATTGCAACCGCATTGGCTTCCATTATCTTCTTCACGCTCATCATGGCCTCCATCATTGTGGCCATTTTCTCTTTAATGGCCTCCATGTCGGCCTTCATCTTCTCTTGTATCTCCTCTACTTCACCCATTACTCTAGCTCTAGCACAAGTTCGGTGAGGACGCCGTAAAGCATGTTTATTTTTTTTTATAACAATGATTAAGTTCATTTTATTTTATTTTATTTTATTTTTCAAGGAAAGAATGCAATGAGCAATGCAACCAATGAAAAGCATGGATGTATGCGAATGATGTACAGTTGAAGATTGCGAATTTTTACGCAGGATATGGGGTTGAATCAATTTAGATTTTCAACATGGTCCATGACATCTTTGTCAAGGTGAAACTGGAAGTAACAAGGACGTCAACAATCCTAAATATGTTTGGCAGTAGACGAAGCAGTGATGTGACTCGATTCATCTTTTGCCCCAATTTTGCAAGACGGTTACTTCCATATTTTGACTTGATGAACCTTTTTATAAAAGCATGAGCTTGGTTCAACCCTATAATCCAAGGAATGGCAATTCTGATCGCCAATACTTCAACAACATCTCATAGGGATGAATGACTCGGGCATACTTTAAGCTATGCATGGAAAATGTAATTATGAAATTGAGATGCCCGAAGAAACACCATTTCCTAGTTAACCATGCATTAGGTACCATGTTCAATTATTTTGTTTTGTTGTTGTGTGTTTTTTTTTTATTTTTAGAAATGGGTTTATGATCCCAACATGGTTGGCTCATGGTGCCTAACACATGCAACTAAGAATGTAGTGTGAAGTTTCACGCTTCCCCTTTTTTGTTTTTGTAGAGGAAAACACAAGGATGAGCAAACATGAAAACAAATGGTATGCAATTTTGCAGATCAAAAAGTTTGTTGAATGCATATGCATGATGATGCCATGACTCATGCAAAATGTGAGGCTGGAATATGATAACGGACAAATGCAGGAACGATATGTTCATTATGATGTTATGAAGAGATGCTTATGCGATGCATGATATGAATGCATTTTACGGACACGAGAGCCCGGAAAATTATCTCTTCTTACTTGCGCATTTGGGGGCGCAGTGCCCCATGTGTACAATTAAGAAGGTGATATGGACCTTCCGGCTTCCCGTGACAAAGGACGAGACCAACATACAATGCATGCTAGAGATAAAATGTAGGAGTGACTTGATTCGCACTGATTTTTGGAGTAAAAACGTGGGATAAACTCATTTTTTTCAAAAAGTTATAACTAGTCAAGATCTGAGCGACAATACAAACTTCCTAGCGGTTTCTAATCATATGGTCCATTAAGTCTATCATATGCTGACAATAGCTGAGAAGTCCGTGGATCTCCTCGGGGGCGAAGTAGGTGTCCGCCACTGCTTTGGCCTTGGCTAGCAATGGGGGAAGTTCTTGACTCCTGTTCAAAGTAAGAGCAAATCGGTCCGTCCACATTGTTGCCTCTTGGTGCAATGAATCAATTACCCTTTCCCTTGCTTCCCTTTCTGCTGATATCTTGGCGTACTCATCCTCTAGCCTTTGCTCGTGAGTCGCCGCTAGATTTAGCTTCTCTTTGCACTTATCGATGATGGCCCACATATTCCCTTCAGTCTCGCTTAACTGTTGGGACAAATTTCTTTTCAACCTAAGGCAAACCTTTAGCTCGTCCTTCAAGATCATGCCTTTGACCCGTGATGATTCCTTTCACCTCTTCGGAGCTTGAGCTCACTATTGCTGCCCTATAAAGCCCCTCAAAACTTTGCTTTGGTCGTGTTCTTCCTTTTGGGCCTTCTTGGTTTCTCATTCCAAGGCTTCATCGGTGGCCATATTGACATCCCTTAGTTCATCATACTCTTTTCAGACTTTGATGGCTATGGACTTGAACTTCTCTTCGACTACCCAGGCTCTTTCAAGCTCTGCCTTTAGGGCTTGTACCTCATCACTTTCTTCCGAAGCTTTAACCTCATCGTCTCTCACAGTCTTTAGATTTGGGAGCCAATCCAGTCCTTGTGTTCGGACTCTCAGCCACTTATGATAACCGCCGATGATCCCATTACTGCTTCCCCTAAGCTCTTTGTCCTTTCTTCACGCCGCATCCCATGCCTTGCGAACTCCTTGGAGTACCCTCGCGTTGTGGTCACTGAAACCTCGTGCGATGAAAGGCGTGATGCTTTCGTCTGATGGCACTCCTCTCATGGGACATCCTTCGCATGAAGATAGAATCTTGATTCTTCCTTCCTTCTAGCGAGGGAACCATTTAACAGACGCCCCTCCATGCTAGCCAAGAGTTGGTGCACAACAAACAATTCTTGCGCCGCTCTTTTCACATCCCCGGTCGAACGTGTCATACATGGCCAAAATGGCGACGACCGGGCTTTCCTTGCCATGATGAAAGGCGAGGAAAGCGTCAATCGCTGCTAGGTCCACTAACCCTTCCATATTTGGAAAGAGGACAACTCCAAAGATCAAAAGCGCCAAGATGTCAATAAAAGAAAGCCCATTCGCCTTGATTTGCCAAGGCCTTTGCCCTTTCCTCCAAACACTTCCTTGGTACTCCGATTACCCCATTCCTGTTTTGCTTTACACGGTCCAACTCTTGTGCTGAGATTTTCACCACCTTGGCAACTCTTGTCGTGGAGGGATAGAACCCAGAGAAAAGATATGGCTTCCTTCCTCCCAGTGGGCATCCCAGGATTTCTTCAAACTCTTTCACAGTCGGCACTAGCTAGAAGTCCTCAAATGTGAAGCACCTTAGGGGCTGGTCATAATACTGGGAAAGGGATGCAATCGGTTCCATGGAGACTTCTACCCTAGCTAGGTCCCAAATCTTACCATAGGCTTTGCGGAAGGCTTGCCGTTGAAGTTGACCCATTAATTGCCCCAACTTTCATAAACTGGTGACCTCTAAGCTCTTGATTTTGACTTGATAGAACCTCTTTTTAAGCAAAGGCTTTTGACTTGATCCCATGTTTTACTAAAGTGAAATAAAATCTAGTGCGAAACAAAACTCCTACATCTATCATGGGTGGAATGGATGAATGCATGAAGAAATGCATATGACACAGATGCAATTTACGAATACGGGAGCCCGAGAAATTGTTTCCTTCTTGGATACAACGTTTGGGAAGCATGGCACCCAACGTATGTTTTTTAAGAAGGCGACATGGACCCTCCGTCGGTTTGCTAAAGTGAGGGGATCAAAGACGAAACCCACGCATGATGCATATGCGAAAGGCACAACACGGGGATGTACATAGTACGACAATATTCACAAACAAATATAAGCAAAAGGGTATATGATACTTATGCATGGCAGTGTGAAAAATGGCACGCAGCGTGTTTGCTCCGTGCCCCTATTTAAGGGACCTATAAGGGAGAGAGCTAACTAGGCTTTTAGTGATAACCCCCAAGGTAGTCATATCTCTCTTGATGGTTTCTAGAGGTATCATCCCCTTCGAAGAACATACTGCAGCAGTAGGGACTACTAGCAACAATATGTTTTCAAAGAGAAAAACTCTAGATGAGGGTTCACTGTAATCAAGCAAGTCGGAGACCTAGCATGATCACGGATTCACCTCCACTCCTTATGTTCCCACGAACCCGGGTATAGGGCCCTTTTTCAACTCACCGTGTGTGCAAATAGTGTTAGTGTTTGTGTGCATCAAATGAATAAATATTTACCTCATGCATACAAAAAAAAATGCACTAAAAGCATCAAAGAGTTATATATACAAGAACATAATAAGGGGAAGCCAACAAAGGAGTAAGTCATGGCAAAATTTGCACAAGATTAAATGGCCTAACTCTCTAAAAATAGTCCCCAGTGGAGTCGCCAACTGTCGCAACCTACCCTTCGGCGGGAGGGCGACGCGTGACTCGCGGGATGCGTGTTCCACGAAAGGAATACGCGCGGAGTCGCCACCAACGTTTATTTGAAGAAAACATCGGAAAAACCGGAAAAGACGCGATCTACGA
Source organism: Glycine soja (assembly GCF_004193775.1). Classification (NCBI taxonomy): domain Eukaryota; kingdom Viridiplantae; phylum Streptophyta; class Magnoliopsida; order Fabales; family Fabaceae; genus Glycine; species Glycine soja. The sequence goes on from NC_041020.1 coordinate 12,475,775, forward strand.
ACTTTTAAGTGAAAGGTTCGGGAGTTGTATTTACGCGCGGGGAAGGTATTAGCACCCCACACGTCTGTCACAAGGGACGACAGCCTTTAATCGAATGTGCAAACATGACTTTGATTTTTACGTTCCCTTTTATGTCCTTATATCCTTTATACCCTTTTTATATTTTTTCTCTTTTTGTGGTCGACAAGGGTGTTTCCCTTTGCTCCTACGTATTCCTCAATTGGGATGAGAAAATCAGACCTACGTAGTTCTTTCTTATGCGTGAATCAAGTGATTCTTTTTACTTGAAAGGTGATCATTTTAAGGCGTTGGACCTTAAAAATGACCCATTTTACTTAATAAGAAATTGAAGTGATAAACTTTCAAAAACCTATTTTTGTGGACGAGCTTGACTAGGCGAGTTGATTTTAGCCTTAGTTTCACCTTAGTTATTAGTCAATTCGATTAAGAATGAGAAATCCCAAAGAGAAAACGTCCGATTGATTTTTCGCTTTACTTTACTAAAAAATATTTTTTTGATTATTATATTATTATTTTACCTCTTTTTTTGATTTCCAACATGGTTACGGCACGACCGAACGGTCGGAATTCATTTTAACCAAAATTAACGGATGATACAATTCAAACGATCGGTGGAAATTTATTTTATTTTTAGATTAAGCGAGAAATGACTTAAATAAATGGCTTAAGCACGTCAAAAGGGAAGAAAAGAAAACTGAAAGTAAACGAAATTAAAGTGAAAGTACACAAAACAAGAAATGAATTGAAAGTCTCGGATTCGAAAACTTACCCGTTGAAGAACGAAGAACGAACGAAGAAAGGATGAAGAACGGTGAAGAACGACGAAGAACGATGAAGAATTTCCACAGAATCGCTTACGGAAGCGTTACAGAAGCACTTCGACTCGATTTTTCTTCACGAAAACGTGTTTTTTGCCCAAAATAGCCGAAATGCATAGCCAAAGGGGTCTTGAACATTTTGAAACAGCTCCCCCCTCCCCTATTTATAGAAAAAAAAGGGAGGTGCTTGCCGCCCAAAGACTTAATGAAGAAGATTTCTAAGCGCACCCGAATTACTAAGTTCACCCCCCTTTTCGTATTTTACAGAAAAGTTACGGAAGCCTTACGGAACTGTTTTCGAATTTGATTTTCATCTTTTTTCTCTTCCCTTTCACCAATGTTAAGTGGAATATGCTTACCCAAGGTTTTCGGAAATTTTACGGAAGTATTACGGAAGCCGCGGAAGCCCCGAAAACCATTTTTCAAAAACGTGGAGGAGCTTGCCACCCAGTTGCTTCCTCCTTAAGCAACCCAACTTCCAAAATGTTCTGGAAGGGCCTAGATTTGAATTGCTATTTACACCCCTATCTTGATAAGTTCACCCCCTTACCTTTTTTGGTGATTCTTTTTTCGTAAAGTTACGGAAACTTACGAATCTCGTAACGATACTTGTTTTCTTTCCGTAATGTTACGGAACCTTGCGGATTACATAATCATCCCCTTTTTGACTTACGGAATGTTACGGAATCTCACTTAATTATGCAACGATGCTTCCATTTGATTTCCGGTGTGTCACGGAAACTTACGGATTGTGCATCAATATTTTTTGGTTTTCCGGCATGTCCTGGAATTTCACAAATTGCCTAATGATGGGTGCCAAGCACCTCACAAGGACCAAAGAAAGGTCGCATGTCATCAAGCAAAGGTCCCCGGACGAAATTAGGGTATGACACAAAGCTTCCAAGATTATTTTGATGATGCCAAAGATTATTAAAGATCCATTCAAACAAGATTAAAGAATCAAGAAGATTCAAGTGAAGATTCTAGAGAAGACTCAAGATATGCAAGAACCTCAAGAAAAGCATCAAGATAAGTATAAAAATAATTTTTCAAAAAAAAGATTGAATAGCACAATTTGTCCAAAAGAATTTTGCAAAGAAAAATCTTTTACCAGAGTTTTTACTCTCTGGTAATCGATTACCATAAGGCAGTAATCAATTACCCGAAGCCCAAAATAGTTTTATAACTATTTTACAAAGTAGTAATCCATTACCATGGGCATGTAATCGATTACCAATGTTTTTGAACGTTGAATTTCAAATCTCAAGAGTCACAACTTGTGACAAAATATTTTCAAAATAGTGTAATCGATTACACAATATTTGTAATCGATTACCAATGGTTCTGAACGTTGGATTTCAAACTTCAACACGAAGAGTCACAACCTTTGATAAAATAAATTGTGTAATTGATTACACCATAATGGTAATCGATTACCAGTGACTAGTTTTGATTACCAGTGACTGGTTTTGAAAAATTGCCAAGAGTCACAACTTTTACAGCGACTAGTTTTGAAAAATAAATTGCCAAAGAGTCACAACTTTTAAAGTGACTAGTTTTTTGCCAAGAGTCAACTTTTAACATGGTTCTTCAAAAGCCATCAAATGACTATAAATATGTGACCATGACACGAATTTTTATACACATTGATTAACACTAATTCTCAACATCTTTCTAAGAGTTTTTGTTCAACACTTGCTTTGTCAAGAAAAGTTCATTGGGCAAAAACTTGTGCTATTCTATTTTCTTCCTCTCCTCCATTCTTACAAAAAAAGCTTTTCAAGAGACCTACTCTTGGTGACTGTTTTCAAGAAAAGGTCTTCTTGGTTACAAACACTGAACACAAGGGACCAACGTTTCTTGGGTTCATTGCAAGAAGCAAGATTTGCTTCTTGGTTGATCACTGGACACAAAAGACCAGCGTCTTTTGGGTTCATTGCAAGAAGTGGATATAACTTCTTAGTTGTTATCACTAGACACAAGGGACCAACGTTCCTTGGAGTTCATTGCAAGAAGTGGGAATAACTTCTTGGTTGTAATCACTGAACACAAAGGAGGAAAGTCCTTTGTGGTTCATTGCTTGTAAAGGATTTTACAAGGATAGTGGAAATCTCAAGCGGGTTGCTTAGGGACTGGACGTAGGCATGGGTTGTGGCCGAACCAGTATAAATCCGGTTTTGCATTCTCTCTTTCCTTAATCTCTTTTACTTTCTATTGTGTTTATATTTCTTTAAGGTTACTTCTCCTTATTCATTATTCGAGTAACTTATAATTAAAGAAATAATTGAATCTAGGGAATATCTAAGAAAGGGAAATTTTCAATTAGGAATAGTCAACGAAATCTTAATTCAACCCCCCCTTCTTAAAATTTCTGAGACCACTTGTCCAACATATTGTTGTTAACATAAACTAAATTATGTATGAATAAAAAACAATAAGTTAAGTAATAAACAATAATGTAAACTGACTTACAGAATCCACAATTGTATAACAGAGATGTTGAGACATTGACCACCGTGTGCTATTTCAGACAGATCTTCATGCTTCATGTACAAAGGGAAGTTGCCATTAAACACCCCAAATATGGTTGCATCCCACATAACCTACAACAGCTTCAAAACAAGTTGTAGGATGGTCAATGTCATCAGATATAGGGGATCATCGACATCATGATCTGGCCTATCTACAGGTTTCACCGGTCCCACAACTCCATGTTTATCCAACACATTTAATTAACATAATTTAATTACAGTGAACACTTTGATTGAAAAAAAAATCATTTAATGACACTGAAATACTTGTTCTGATAAACGTTTGATGAGATGTGTCGGCCAAGCAAGGAACATGTTAAATGTCTGCTCCACTAACTTAACCTCTTCAGTTGGTACAGGAATGGGAGTGTCTGCATCTTTAACCTCCTCAATACCAACCTTGACTTGATCAATGGCGCTAACATATCAGAGGACTTGTCATTAGTGGCGTGTGTGACGAAGGTGGAGAGCTCCACTGTCTGTTGCCCTAACTCTGCAACCATTGGTTTCTTGTTTGGATAGAGTTCTTCTCGATCTGTTGTGTTGTGTCAAAGCAGCAACATCGAAACTAGGGTTTTAAGCAAAATTAAATAGGAGGAATTTTTATATGAAGAAGAACAAGAAGACGACCCCCTCTTCCGATTCCTCTTCCTTTCTATAACACATGCACTTTTTACTAGTCTCATTCGGGTTCGCTGGTTTTCTCTGTCTCTCTCCCCTAAGTTTGTATAATGTTCGTTGTGAAATTCTCTTACTCACAAAAAATTAATTGTTTGTTACAAGCATAAACTTTTTTTTACCATGTATTTACAGGGAAAAAGGCTTTGACTTCAGCAAGTGATCATAAAATCGATGATGATGATGATAACTTAGACAAGTTTCTTGAAGGGATGCTTTCATGATCTTGGCTGATTTGATTGTGGTAACAAAAGGATTCATCAAAAGAGTTAATAAAAACTCCTATTGAGTTCTTGTATTAGAGATACTCTAAAATTAAACTAAGCTAAAATAGACATGTAGTGTTTAACTTAAACTTATCATATTCTTTATATTAAATTCTCAAATTAAGTAATGCCACATGATATCTTTTTTACATTTACAAGAACAAGTTGATATGAGATCTATATAGAACAAGTTGTAGAATTTCAAGAAAACGTTTGCAAACATATATATTTGATATCAGATCTTAATGACAAGAATAAAAGTAACTAATTAAAGTGAGATTTGTCTTTTAAAAATATTCCTCATGAGTTTTAAGGATAATCTCATTCCTAGTCATGTTCTTTCTTGACTACCCTACTGAAGTTGCACATGAAACGTGAAAAATTATGTGAAGGCTCTTGAATTTGTTGGACAAGTGGCCTCAGATATCTTAAGAAGGGGGGGGGGGGCTTAAATTAAGATATTACAACTTATTTCCCCAATTAAAATTCTATTTCACTTTCTATTCAAGTTATAAATTCCCTTAATAATAAATTTCTTAAATATTGATTCAAATAGAACAATTTGAATATGAATATAAAACAATAATAAATAAAGGAGTTTAAGGGAAGAGAAAATGCAAACTCAGATTTATACTGGTTCGGCCACACCCTTGTGCCTACGTCCAGTCCCCAAGCAACCCGCTTGAGAGTTCCACTATCTTGTAAATTCCTTTTACAAGTTCTAAACACACAAGGACAACCCTTCCTTTGTGTTTAGAATTCTTTCACAACAAGAGACCCTTGGTCTCTTAATCCCTTTTCAGAATGAAGAAGAAGAAAAGAAGAAATCTCTCTTGAAAGAGATAGATTGAACAATTTGAGCACTCAAATAATTCCTTATTGAATCACAAGTAATTTGGCCAAGGAATTTGTAAGAGGATAAAACGATTTTGCTTTTTAAGAGGATAAGACCTTTTTGTTCTGAAAAACTCTTAGCAAATTCGTGTCTCAAGTCACATATATATAGGCCTTTGATAGCCATTCAAGAACCACATAAAAAGATGTGACTGTTGAGAATATTTTCTGAAAATCTGCTCTGGTAATCGATTACAGTATATGTGTAATCGATTACAAGCTTTAAAATTTGAATTAAAACCTTCAAAAACTGCTGGTAATCGATTACCATATATGTGTAATCGATTACACAGGGCAAATTTTGAATTCAAATTTTAATAGCTGTTTGTAAATCAGTTTTGGCCACTGGTAATCGATTACCAGAGAGTAAATTTCTTGTAAAAGATTTTTTAACTTAATTTTCTTGGCCAAACCTTTTGCTACTTCAATTGGAATTCCCTTCCTATTTAATATACCCTTTCTAAGACTCTATAGACTGTCTTGATCATCCATCTTGAATATTTTTAATTGCTTTGTCTTGAATAAAGCTTTGAGACGCATGTGATCTTTTGGCATCATCAAAACATCGGCTTGATCCTTTGTCTACAATCTCCCCCTTTTTTATGATGACAATCCCTGAAATCAAGACAAACTATATACAAGATGATAGCACGTTCACACAACCCTTACTCCCCCTATCTTTTGGCATGTATGCCTAACTTTACTTAATGATAAATTTCTAATTGATTTCTAACCCAAGTTCTCTCAAGTTCTCTCCCCCTTTGGCAACATAAAAAAGAACTAAGCAACATAAACAAAATCCAAACAAAACCAAACATTAAACCAAAATAAATCCATACATTGTCATAACCAACCAAAGCAAAGTCCAGAATAATAATAGTGCAAGAATATGATAACTAGTGCAACAAAAAAGCCAAATACATGGTGATAAAACAAAGTACTAATAATACTTAATTACTTAGTCATAATAATAATAACAATTAATCTAAGAGGATGATGGAGGCGGTGGTGGTGGATCAAAGCAAGTACGGATGAAGGAGACATCTTCTTCAACTTGTGTGAGGCGAATATCCATGCCCGCAAAGCGTGTATCCAATGAGTCGAAACGTTCACCAACATAAGAACGAAGACCTCGTAATTCGGTAAGAACTTCATTCAGGAGAGCTGAATCTTCACGCTGAGGAGGAGGTGAAGGAGTACGCTCATCTTGAGGAGGGAGTGCGTCTTTCTTCAGCCATTGACCATTCCGATCCTTACGGTAACCAAAGGAAGTCACAGCACCAGCACCAATTGCAAAGGAACGCTTGACTTGAACGAATGGCTCATCATCAAGCGGAATTTGAAAATGACGCAGAAACAAAGTTATCAACTATGGATAAGGTAGAGGTGCATTGGCCCGTAATGCCTTATGCATTCGGTACCGAACCAAATGGGCCCAGTCGATCTGACGACCGGTGAGAAAAGCCCACATCAGAGTCAAATCCTCCTCAGAGGCTTGTGCTAAATTTGAAGACCGGGGAAGTAAAATTCAAACAATTATATAGTGCATGATGCGATTATCAAAAGTTAGCCTGATCATTGCAGACCATGCGGCGAGCATCATGACTAGAATAATCAAATTTCCAGTCATCAACAATGGTGCCCTCAAAAGGTGCACCTTGACTGGGGAAATGAGTTAAAGAAAAGAATAAGTATTGATCAATGATCATAGGAATACCATGCACCTCAGAGGAAATAATGCCATCCTGTATTTTCAAATTGCAGTAGAAGACCTTTACAAGTTCAGGATAATGTGGCAGTTTTAATGACATGAAATCAACAAGGCCAGAATTTTGAAACACTTGATAGCAATCAAACGTTTCATCATTAAAGAACTCTACATCTAGGTACTTAGGGTCTAAGATGATCCTAGAAGAAAATTGAGAGAGGTACCGTAGACGCTGATCATCGAAAGAAAACAATATGGATGATCTTGGAGATGATAAAGATGGATGAATAGGTGTTGTGGATGCTTTAGATGGTCCGTGACGGTGATGGGCAGCAGCAGCAGCGGTGGAGGATGATCCCTTTCTCTTCTTCGATGGCTCTGCCATTTGATGAAGTTTTTGTGGATTTTAATCGGTGGAAGTGAAAGAGGAGTGAAAAAGAGGAAGATTGGGCTTTACGGGACGTGATTTGGTGAAGAATTGAGTGAGATTCAAAGATTTGAAGTTTTAGGTATGGAGGAGACGTGAAAGGAGGCTGTGGCTGCGCAGCAGCTCTGATTTCGTGAATATTTATAGATGAGGACGAATTGTAATCGATTACAAGGCTTGGTAATCGATTACAGGAGTAATGATCCTTCTGGTAATCGATTACAGGATGTTGTAATCGATTACAGGCTATCTGTTCTTGTGTAATCGATTACAATGGATGGTAATCGATTACCAGAACATAACTTAGGCTAGTTTCTTAAAAAAAATATCTATGTCTATTCTAAACACATCTAATATGATTAATCATTACTACTAATGCACTTAAATCAATTATTCAACTATAAAACACACAGGAATACATAAATTCTATCATAATAACAAGAATTAAACAAAATTAATCAAAGTAGCATATAAACAATCAATCATAAGAGAAAATTAATCAATCAATCATAAAACTTTACCTATTCAAATCACTAAGATCTAAAAGTCCTAATTCTCTTTTTATTGAAAAGAAAATATCCTTTGGGAGAGGTTTTGTAAAGATATCAGCAAGCTGATTCTTTGTATCAACAAACTCTAGCAAGCAATCTCCCTTTAGAACATGGTCTCTTAGAAAATGGTGCCTAATTTCTATATGTTTCATTCTAGAATGATGTACAGGGTTTTTGGATAGATTTATGGCACTAGTATTATCACACCTAATAGGTATACGATCAAGAAGGATACCATAGTCAGATAATTGTTGCTTCATCCATAAAATCTGTGCACAACAACTGCCGACAGAAATATATTCTGCTTCAGCAGTGGATAAAGCAACACTGTTTTGTTTCTTACTATGCCATGAGACAAGAGCGGATCCAATGAATTGACAAGTTCCACTTGTGCTTTTTCTATCAGTTTTAGATCCGGCAAAGTCAGAATCAGAATATCCTATTAAGTTACATGTTGAGTTCTTAAGATACCATAATCCTAAATTTATTGTACCTAATAGATATCTCATGATTCTCTTAACTGCACTCAAATGTGATTGTTTGGGGTTGGATTGAAACCTAGCACACATGCATACACTAAACATAATATCAGGTCTACTAGCGGATAAATAGAGAAGAGATCCGATCATACCTCGATATTGTTTCATGTCTATAGATTGACCAGATTCATCTTTATCTAAGTAACAACTAGTGCTCATTGGTGTAGCCATGTGTTTTGCACTTTCCATCCCAAATCTTTTGATCAATTCCTTGCAGTACATGGATTGATTGATGAATATACCTTCTTGAGTTTGCTTGATTTGTAATCCCAGGAAGTACTTTAGTTCTCCCATCATTGATATTTCAAATTCACTTTGCATATCAAGGGAAAACTCCTTGCACAATGAATCATTAGTGGATCCAAAAATTATATCATCAACATATATTTGAACCAACAAAATATCATTATGCTTTCTCTTTATGAATAATGTGGTATCCACTTTTCCTCTAGAAAATTCTTTTTCTAGGAGAAAATTACTTAAACGTTCATACCACGCCCTAGGAGCTTGTTTCAAACCATAAAGAGCCTTTTGCAATTTATAAACATGATTTGGTTTATCCGGGATTTCAAAGCCTGGGGGTTGTTCAACATATACTTCTTCTTGAATTAAACCATTTAGAAAAGCACTTTTAACATCCATTTGATAGAGTTTAAAATTCATTATGGATGCATATGCTAAGAGCATTCTAATGGCTTCTAATCTTGCAACTGGAGCATATGTTTCTTCATAGTCTATTCCCTCTTCTTGATTATACCCTTTTGCTACTAACCTAGCCTTATTTCTAATAATTATGCCATGTTCATCTAATTTATTTCTAAAAACCCATTTTGTTCCTATGACAGGATAATTTTCAGGTTTTTCTACTAGTTTCCACACATTATTTCTTTCAAATTGATTCAGTTCTTCTTGCATGGCAATTATCCAGTTATCATCTACTATGACTTCTTTTATATTTTTAGGTTCAATCATAGATACAAAAGCCATATTATTGCATAAATCTTTAAGAGAATGTCTAGTTGTTACCCCTTTTGATATATCACCAATAATGTTGTCGAGGGGATGATCTCTTGAGGCTTTCCATTCTCTTGGAAGTTCATTATTTCCTCTAGCCCCATTATCTTGAGAATCCTCATTGCTTCCTTCATCTTTTTCTTTAGAGTTATTTCCATGAATATGTGTATCTTCTAAGGAATCTGAAATATCATCTAAAAAATCCTTCCTTGGAAGAATGGCATTAGACTCATCAAAGGAAACATGTATAGACTCTTCAATTGTCATTGTTCTTTTATTATATATTCTATAAGCTTTACTATGCAGAGAATATCCAAGGAAAATACCTTCATCTGACTTAGCATCAAATTTTCCTAAGTTATCTTTTCCATTATTCAATACAAAACATTTACAACCAAAGATATGAAGATGTGAGATGTTTGGTTTTCTGCCATTGAACAATTCATATGGAGTTTTCTTTAAAATGGGTCTTATTAAAGCCCTATTTAAAATGTAGCATGCAGTGTTAACGGCTCCAGCCCAAAAGTATTTTGGAAGAGGAGTATCATTTAATAAAGTTCTAGCAATCTCTTCCAAAGATCTATTTTTCCTTTCAACAACACCATTTTGTTGAGGGGTTCTTGGTGCAGAAAAGTTATGCTCAATCCCATGCTTATCACAAAATAATTCAAATTCTTTATTTTCAAACTCACCCCCATGATCACTCCTAATAGATATAATCTTTAGATTTTTCTTATTTTGAATGATTTTTGCAAGTTTTCTAAATGCTTGAAATGCATCATTCTTATGAGTGATAAAAAGAGTCCATGTGTATCTAGAATAATCATAAACTATAACAAGAGCATAGTAACTTCCTCCAAAACTCATGATTCTGGAAGGACCAAACAAATCCATATGAAGTAATTGTAAGGGTTGAGTAGTTGAAACAATGTTTTTAGATTTGAAAGAAACTCTAGTTTGTTTTCCTTTTTGGCATGCATCACATAGCCTATCTTTTTCAAATCTTAGTTTTGGCAAACCAACAACTAAATCTTTTGATATTAATCTATTTAAGTGTTCCATGTTTATATGTGCAATCTGTTTATGCCACAACCATGGATCATCATCTTTACTAAGAAAACATTGATTATTATCTAGTTTTTGACTTAAGTCTATCATGTAAACATTGTTGACTCTAAACCCTATATGCTTTATATTCGTATCATGTTTATGTTCAATGACACACTTTTGAGAATCAAATGATACTAGATAGCCTTTGTCACATAATTGACTCACACTAAGCAGACTATGTTTAAGACCTTCAACAAGTAGAACATTTTCAATGGAGGTTGAAGAATTTGTACCTATTTTTCCAACTCCAAGAATTCTACCTTTGTTGTTGTCACCATAAGTTACATGTCCGCTTTTCTTAGGAGAGATATGTGTGAATTTTGATGTGTCTCCCGTCATATGTTTTGAGCATCCGCTATCTATGTACCACTTTTTCCTCAAAGGTTCCTACAAAATCAAGGTTGTGACTTAGGTACCCAAACTTTATTGGGTCCTTGTGTGTTAATATGAATAAAGGATCCTTTTGGGACCCAAATCATTTTAATATTGTTACTATTTCTTCTAAAATAGCATGTAGATGTGCCATGCCCTTTTCTTCCACAGTAAAAACATGTGATAGAACTAGAATTATATTTTTGTGTGGAAGTAGAGAAGTTTTTATGAAATTTTTGTTGTTTTTCATATTTATATCCTAGTCCAGCCTTATTAGAGACATGTCTTTGTTTTCCTAGTATGACATCTAAATTATTTTTACTATAAGAAAATTTTGCAAGTGATTTTTTCAACTCTTTGATTTCTTTTTCATACTTTTCACAACAACTACAAGAATCTAACATTTTCTTGTCAGAAATAGTAGAAATATGAACTTTTTCATTTGGTTTAGAAATTGAGACATCATTTCTAAGATGATCTAATTCTTTGTTTAATTTTGAAATTTCATTTTCTAAATTTGAAATTGTTTTCTTTGAAGATGAAACTAACTTTGCAAGTTTAATTGACTCTTTATGCAGATCAGCAAATGCATCTTGCAATTCATCAAAAGAAATAGATAGTTTGCTTGAAGATGTTACCTCTTCATCACTTTCATAACTTTTAGCCATAAAGCAGAGGTTTATTTCTTCATTTTCTAAATCTTCAGAAGATTCCATATCGTTTTCATCCCATGTAATGTATGCTTTCTTCAATTTCTTTTCATTGATATTCTTCTTTTCAGACTTCTCCATATTTTTCTTGAAGATGGGACAATCAACCCTCAAATGTCCAGGTTGATTACACTCAAAGCATTTTAGAGTAGAGGATGAAGTTTCTGTCGTTCTTTTAGGTTTAAGATTGGGTCGCTTTTGATTTCCTCTTACTCTCAGGAACTTGTTGAATCTTTTTACAAAAAGACTAATATCTTCATCATTATCCAAGTCAATTGAATCTTCTTTATCACTGTCTTCTTGGATTGCAGATGAGGCTTTAAGAGCGATTTCCTTCTTCTTATCAGTTTCTTCATGTTGATTTAATCTCAATAATTCCATTTCATGCTCCTGCAATTTTCCAAATAACGTAGCAAGAGACATACTAGACAAATCTTGAGATTCTGTGATGGCTGTTACCTTTGGTTGCCATTCTCTATTAAGACATCTTAAAACTTTATTTACTAGATCTTCATTTTGGAAAGTTTTTCCTAGAGATGCAAGATGATTAACTATGTGTGTGAATCTCTTTTGCATGTCTTGTATACTTTCATTTATATTCATCCTAAAAAGTTCATATTCACGAGTTAAAGTGTTTATCCTAGATATTTTAACATCTATTGTGCCTTCATGTGTTACTTGTAGTGTATCCCACATATCCTTAGCACTTTTACAATTTGAAACCCTAAAGTATCCATTTATTCCTAGGGCAAATGTAATAATATTTTTGGCCTTTAAATTATATTGTACTAATCTTCTTTCTTCCTCAGTCCAGTCTGCTCTAGGTTTTTCTATTGTTGCACTTCCGGCTATTATAGAGGGAACATAAGGTCCTTGTTCTATGGCTTCCCAAATATTTAAATCTATTGCCTCTATAAAGATTTGCATGCGGGTTTTCCAGTAGTGGTAACCCACTCCATTAAAGATAGGAGGTCTATTTATACAATTTCCCTCGGGAAACAAGTAGTTTGATGAGGCCATAATTCTTGAAGCTTCTAAACTTTATACAAGAATGAAGCTCTGATACCACTTGTTGGACAAGTGACCTCAGATATCTTAAGAAGGGGGGGGGGTTGAATTAAGATATTACAACTTATTTCCCCAATTAAAATTCTATTTCACTTTCTATTCAAGTTATAAATTCCCTTAATAATGAATTTCTTAAATATTGATTCAAATAGAACAATTTGAATATGAATATAAAACAATAATAAATAAAGGAGTTTAAGGGAAGAGAAAATGCAAACTCAGATTTATACTGGTTCGGCCACACCCTTGTGCCTACGTCCAGTCCCCAAGCAACCTGCTTGAGAGTTCCACTATCTTGTAAATTCCTTTTACAAGTACTAAACACACAAGGACAACCCTTCCTTTGTGTTTAGAATTCTTTCACAACAAGAGACCCTCGGTCTCTTAATCCCTTTTCAGAATGAAGAAGAAGAAAAGAAGAAATCTCTCTTGAAAGATAGATTGAACAATTTGAGCACTCAAATAATTCCTTATTGAATCACAAGTAATTTGGCCAAGGAATTTGTAAGAGGATAAAATGATTTTGCTTTTTAAGAGGATAAAACCTTTTTGTTCTAAAAAACTCTTAGCAAATTCGTGTCTCAAGTCACATATATATAGGTCTTTGATAGCCATTCAAGAACCACATAAAAAGATGTGACTGTTGAGAATATTTTCTGAAAATCTGCTCTGGTAATTGATTACAATATATGCGTAATCGATTACAAGCTTTAAAATTTGAATTAAAACGTTCAGAAACTGCTGGTAATCGATTACCATATATGTGTAATCGATTACACAGGGCAAATTTTGTATTCAAATTTTAATAGCTGTTTGTAAATCAGTTTTGGCCACTGGTAATCGATTACATCCTCTGGTAATCGATTATCAGAGAGTAAATTTCTTGTAAAAGATTTTTTAACTTAATTTTCTTGGCCAAACCTTTTGTTACTTCAATTGGAATTCCCTTCCTATTTAATATACCCTTTCTAAGACTCTATAGACTGTCTTGATCATCCATCTTGAATATCTTTAATTGCTTGGTCTTGAATAAAGCTTTGAGACGCATGTGATCTTTTGGCATCATCAAAACATCGGCTTGATCCTTTGTCTACAGAACTGACTTGAGAAATGACAATAAGTCAACTTTACCTGTATGCTTAGGAGTAAATTGCGCCACAAAAATCTAAGACGGTTCTCTAAAAACTGTCATAGAAAGTAGACTTCAATTTTTTTTAAAAACCGTCTTAGAATTCTCATCAATTTTTAATTTTTTAAAATGATTCTAAGATGCTTCTTTAAAAAATAATATTAAAAAACGTACTTTCTAAGACGGTTTTCCAAAAAATCGTGTTAGAATTGTCATTTTCTTTTTAAAATTTCATTCTCGTTTTTAACTAAAAACCATAATTAAAAATCGTCTTAGAAATGTGTCTTTTTAAGAAAATTCTTAACTAAAAATCGTCTTAAAATGGTTCTCTTCTAAGACGATTTTTAAGTTAAGAACTAAAACTTTCCACGACATTAGATTTAAAGACGGTTCAAAACCCTCGTAGAAAGCTTATTTCGACTATCGTAGAATGCACTTTATGCACTAATGTAGTGACACCTTAACAACAAGTCCATTGTTGACCAGCCTGTAAGTAAAATAACAAAGATAACAATAAAAACCTTATTAAATTAAAAAAAAATACATAGGCTCTAGTGATATTCATCATATTTTGAACAACACAGTCACCTACAAATTTTATTCTTCCTTAATAAAAATAAACATTGAAATGTTTTATGATTTCAATCATCAGATAAAAATATTAAAATATTAATTAATACCCTTGTAAAGTTTAATCTCTGTTAGTTGGAGAACAATAGGAAGTTCACTACCACCGTCAAGTGAAGAAATAAACTCAATGAGCATGTCAACGTAACCACCAAAAATAGCACATGAGATCTTCACACTAAAAATACAAATAAAATTAACCATTTATAATGAAATGAAAAAATATATAAAGAAAAAAAGACTATGTATCATTCGACAGATGAAACTGGATATATCTTGTTGTCCTTCCTTCCTTCCTTTTCTGATATTTTTAAGATAAAGCATCACTTAAGATATCATGACATCTATTAAATTTCAACAACAAAAAATCAGTGTACACATAATGTACATTAGAAAAACCACAAAGCAAATTAAATATATAATTACTAACTAAACAGTCATAATCATCATTAAATTGTTAATTGCCAAAGAAGGCATCAAGGAAAATGCGTTCAATGGAATAGATACATCGTTGCATGCAACAACAATGGGTTTTGAGTGAAACAACAGCTTGTATTCATGATTGGTTGCCTTGTAAGATCCTTAGTTTTTCACCACTGAAAAAACTCATTCAATAATAAAACCCTTGAAATTTTTTCAACATTGATTTCCTAACAGTTGCTTATATCTTTGAGCCCTACAATATTGATGAACCCTTCAGACATGCGAGTGAATTAAAAGAACTTTACTGTCTAATAAAATTAATTAATATTAAATATATACATATAAATCACAAAATTATAGATATAAACTCAGAATCAACACTACTAGAAAAGTGTGTTTTTACTACAACCATTCTACGATGGTTCTTGTAGAACCGCCTTAGAAAGCAAACTGGTGGCATTTTTATAATTATCTTACTGAAAAAAGCCTTGTACAACACACATTCTAAGACGGTTATTGAAAATCGCCTTAGAATGTGTGTTGGTCACAAAAGTTACGACGAGTTTTATTAAAACACTATCGTTATCTCACTGGCTCTTGGTCTTCAACCTTATTTTAAACTCTTCACTCACTCACTCCTGTTCATAAATGTCTATCATTTTCCTCACCATGGCCGAGTCTTGGCTCCTCTCTTCTCCCTCACCGAAACCAAACCCTTCTCTCTTTACACCCCCATGCAAACCCTTCTCCAACCCATTCCCCCTTTTGACTTCCCTTATGGCTCGCTACTCCTTCCTCTTGGCCCTTCTCCTCCTCCTCTTCGTCATCGTGGCCAGTGCTACTGACGACATCCTGATCCGTCAGGTGGTGCCGGATGCCTTCAGTGAAGCAGCGGAGAAGGAGGATGAGAACCACCTATTGAACGCGGAGCACCACTTCGCGAGCTTCAAGGCAAAGTTCGAGAAGAAGTACGCGACCAAGGAGGTGCACAACCGTCGCTTCGACGTCTTTAAGTCCAACCTACGCAAAGTGAGGTGCATGCCAAGCTCGACCTCTCTGCCGTCCATGATGTCAACAAATTGTCCAATCTCACTTCGCCAGTTCCTCAGTCTCAAGCCGTTGCGTTTCTCGGTGAACGCTCATAAGGCACTCAAGGATTTTGATTGGCGAGACAAAGGAGCAATCATATTTGCCTTCAAGGACAACCTGGTGAGAACTTGAGAGAGTGATAATATTATCATATTGGCCATGAAATAAATTTATTTTATTAAAATGTTAATTTAGTTAAACTAAAGTAATTCCTTGAACACAGGACATCTCATTAGGTGTTGCATTAGGTTGAGCAACTCAGATTGCCATATTTGTGAAGATACACACACCTCTAATATGTAAATGGACACTTTCATAATTTCATTTATAAGTTACTTTTTGTTTTTTTTTCCTTATTGTGTAAATGAACCACTACTGTGAAATGAACCACTACTTCTTCGTAAGAAGACCCTTTAATTATTGATAGATTTGAATAATTCATATTGATTGTATAAAATTAATTAATTTCATATTATCATGTGTTTATTGTAGGTATTTGACCATTTGAAGTATGGGAATACCAAAAAAATAACTCCAATAACAAAAATAACAAAAAAAAAAATTATATTCTACATCGGTTCTGCGATGACTGCCGTAGAATGTTATCCTTTCTACGACGGTCACGTGAGGACCGATGTAGAATGCTATGCATTCTACGACGGTCCTTCACACGTGACAGTCTTAGAAATATACACATTCTACGACAGTCATACACGTGACTGTCGTAGAATGGATAACATTCTACATCGGTCCTTTGAACGTGACCGTCTTAGAAATATACACATTCTAAGACGGTCATTACGACCGTCGTAGAATAGGCTATCCCTTTTTACAACGTTATTTATGACAACAGTCGTCAACCGATGTAGAATGCCCCCGATAACCGATGTAGAATTCATCTAGTAGTGGTGTTGATTGTTGTGTGCAAGTATGATATATGTTTATATTTAAACTATATTTGGTTATAAAATTAAGGCTTCATATAAATAGGATTTTCAAAACTTATGAAACTTGATTTTTCCCTTTTCCTTGTCTTGAATTTGTCTATGTTTATATGAATTGTTTTTCATTTGTAAGCTTATCCTTACATATGACACATGTAATTATAACTGATGATGATCGAGAACATGACGTACAAGGAGACAGATGATGATGTTCAGGTAGATCTTTGTCTTGAAAGCAAGATAGATGGAGTACAAGATTGAAGCAATTTTCTTCTCTTTCCTTATCCTGGTTTAGTTTCATGTTTAGAAATTACTAGCTTAAGTTTGTATTAGGCATATTTTTCAAGAGATTTAAGTAATCAAATTGTTATCTTCTCGTAAAAGGTTGAAGCTCCATGTGGTAGAATGTTTGATTTAGTCATGTTTTTTAAATGAATGATTTATATATTAAGTTTTGAGCTTTATTTGTTAGGTTTGGAATCGTAAATAAAAAAATTCATACAATATTTCAAATAATAAAAGAGTTTCTAAATGAAATAAAATAAGAACTATATATATTAGTTATGTAACGAAGATGTGTCATTACAACGAAGTCTTATATTACTCTTAATTTTTAAAGCATGGACATAATTTCATATATGAACTACGTACAATTAATGTTAAAATTATGTTGATAATTTTTTTTCAGT